>NC_051070.1:21943235-22243235 GCF_004664715.2 Peromyscus leucopus | reverse complement strand
TTATTTTATAATTTGTTTCTGAGATTGGAGTAATGTAAATTTGTAGCTAGAGTTTTTTAGTTTTGTTTGGCCCACAGTCAGAACAAATCTCTGTTACCTGCCAGTCCCACAGCCGCTCCGACCCAATCAAGTAAATATAGAGACTCATATTGTTTATAAACTGTATGGCCATGGCAGGCTTTTTGTTAACTGTTCTTATATCTTAAATTAACCCATTTTTCTTAATCTATATCTTGTTACAAGGCTCATGGCTTATCGGCATCTTTACATGTTGTTTGTCATATCGGCGGCTGGCAGTGTCTCTCTGACTCAGCCTTTTATTTTTTATAATTTTTCTCTTCCTTGTCCTGCCTATACTTCCTCCTGTCTGGCTACTGGCCAATCAGTGTTTTATTTATTAACCAATCAGAGCAACTCATCTGACATACAGAACATCCCACAGCACTTCCCCTTTTCTTTTTTTTTTTTAAAAGGAAGGTTTTAACCTTAACATGGTAAAATTACATATAACAAAACAATTATCAAGCAAGAATTACAAGATATCTTATCTATCTTATATTTGTTAGTCTAAGGTTTTATATCTAATTTATCTTTTATCATAACTAAGTATGGGTAATCAAATTTAAAATACTAAGGTTAGATTAATTGTTTCCTGTTATTTATAATTTAAATGGATTTATGTCACTCCTTTGCCTTATAACGCTAGTCCAAGTTGGAAAAAGGTAAAGAATTATCTACAAGGAGTCTAAAAAAATTCAAGTACTACTCATAACATGAAAGCTTTACAAAAAACTATTGCGGCTATGAACAAAACTCATTTGGAGAGAGTGGCTCTTTAGATGTCTTAGGTCGTGATCTTGAGTCAGATGTCCACTCTCTTAATCCTCTAGATTGGACATAATACTTTACATTTATTGGAATATTAATTCTTATTTTTATCTTGGTTGTGCTATTATTTCCTTATCTTTTAAAAATTATTTTATGTTTTCTACACACAGTGAGGCATGATCTGCTGGAGCTGCATCTTAAAAACAAAAAAATCAGGAAATGCCACACCAACTCCAGTGTCATCTGTGTGACATGAACAATTATGTCAATAATAATGGATGGGAGATATGTGTACCATGGGACTAAGCTCCCTGGAGGCCCTGGCTGAGTGCCCGTGTTATCTTCCTTCTCAAAGAAGATGTACTTCACAGATCATGAGCTCCCTGGGCTATGGGTACTGTATAACTGCTTTTCTGATAATGTTCTAATTAATCTATGAAGCACAGCCAAATTTAATAAATGCTTGGGTTGTGAACTATGGAGGAAAGGGGAAGCTGGACATGGATCTTAATCAGATATAGCAGAATGAGCTATTTCTTAAAGATCCCAAGCCACTAGATAAAGAAAGTATAAAGGTTCAGGCATTTCTAGGGAATAAACACCCACTATAAATCCTTTGGGAATCCCAACTGTGATGTATGACAGAAGATGTTATCTCATAGGAGACAGATGGTGAACCCCTCCATTGAAGAAGTTCAGCATGAAAAACTTAAGGACTATAGCAGAACCCCTTCTCCTTACAGGCATAAGAGTACAAGAGTCCATATTCCAAAAGGTAAAAAGGTTTTATATTAAAAGAGATATATGATAAATACTAAAATAAAAAAGACTTAGAGAGGGTCTGCAACATCCAAATTGGCTAAGTAGGCCATGAGAACCAAAAAAGTAAAAATGTGTAATAAACTAAAAAACTGCTGAGATAAGATAAGGGACACAGCTACAACCGCAAAAATCTACACAAGTCTAGGGACAGTACTAAGTTTAAAAACCACAGACTGCTCTTTGGGTCATAAAGTTCTTGTGGGCGAAGGGATATGTCTAGCACTGATTAATAATTGCGTGCTTGCTGTTTTTTAAAAGATGATGTAATTAAATTATTGCCAAGCTCTGTTGTTCCTTGTATGACTTGATAGTTTTCTTTTCTGTATATAAACTACTGATTTGCAGAAGTAAAATTGCAACAGCTTCAAACCACTTCTGAGTGTGTTATCTGTCATTCACCAAATCCTTGCCTTCCTAACTACCCAAGCCCTGGTTCTCCTATGGTTGTGGTGCCCTTGATGGGCCAGTCCATGGCAACTAAGGAAAATTATAACTATATAGTCTTTAACCACATCAAAGACTCCAGAAGGATATACTATTACCTGAGAAATGGGAGAAGGATGCAATCAACTTTTGGGAGTCTTGCAGGGTAGACAGAGACAGCTGGAAGACTGGAGAGTCACCTAATGTTCCTTTGTAAAGTTGGGGCATCTGTCGTTAGCCCACAGGCCTAGAATCTCTCAGTCATTTCTCTCTGTGTCCTGTAGAATTTCTGGCAGTTTTTTCTGTGAAGCAGGAACCTGGCCATTTTGTCAAGCAAAGTTCAGTGGTCACCTTCTTATGGGTCACATGTCTAGTTGATCAAGCAGTTCATGTAAGAACAGTTTCTTGCCCAAATGGCTATTTTTGCCAAGAAGAAGATAGATATTTTTGCCATAGAGTGTCTTTGATGCCTATCTTCCTCTCTGAAGTAAATCTGGTGCTGCCAGGAGCAGACATGTCTCACTGTCTAGAAAGTCTAAATTTTTAAAACATTTTAAATGTCATATTTTGTAGGTCTTTGAAGTATTTGAAGATTATCTATCTCTTTGAAATGTATCTATGCATACCTAGAAGATTTAATTAACGTGGCTACAAGTATGATTATCTTAGATGACTAATTATTAATCTATTTTTTAATTATCTATTACAATTTTAAATGAGCTGTACAAACATAATTCCTTAAATAAGAGTAGAAATATACACACAGTATAACAAAATTAACTTTAAATTTGTATTAATAAACTAAAATCCATAACAATGTAAAACATTTTTAAACAAGTTATTCTTTAAAAGTAGGTTTATTAATCTACCCTTTTATCTTGCAACCCATTGGGCGCCATTTGTAGCTAGAGTTTTTTAGTCTTGTCTGGCTTACAGTCAGAACAAATCTCTTTTACCCACCAGTCCCACAGCTGCTCAGGCCCAACCAATTAAACACAGAGACTCATATTGTTTATAAACTGTATGGCCGTGGAAGGCTTTTTGTTAACTGTTCTTATATCTTAAACTAACCCATTTTTATTAATCTATATCTTGTCACATGGCTCATGGCTTACCGGCATCTTTACATGTTGTTTGTCATGTTGGCGGCTGGCAGTGTCTCTCTGACCCAGCCTTTTATTTTTACAATTTTTCTCCTTGTTGTCCTGCCTATACTTCCTCCTGTCTGGCTACTGGCCAATCAGTGTTTTATTTATTAACCAATCAAAACAACACATCTGACATACAAAACATCCCACAACATAAATCTGTGTTTTCCGTAGCTGCAATAAATCACATCCCCCAAATTTCAAGGCTACATTAGCCTCACATGACTTTATTTTTCTTATTTGTCCTTCTGGCCCTCAATCCATCTTGCACTTTGTTTTACCTGAGATATAGTTCCAATCCCTAATAGCTGAATATTTACCTCCTGAAGAGACCAATCTTCAGATTGTCACGATTTTGGTAAAATTATTATTTCATCTGCTTCTTTGTCTATTAAACCATCAATTTAAGGGCCATTTATTTGTATTTATAGCTTTGGTCTCTCATCATTTGCCAAAATATTTGTTTTCTGGTCTCCCCTAAATTTTTTGTTTTATATTTTGAGTCTTTTCTTGATCATATCTAGAGCAGTATAGTTTTTAATAACAGGTATTAAGTCTTTTAATTGCTCTGTGGACAAGTTTCTCCAATGCTGACAGAGAATGATCAAATCAAATTGGATTTCTTGGCCTAAAGGAGGCACCTTAGGGTATTTCTCAGTGGCAAAGGGTTGCCTTGCCTGTCCCATTTTGATCTGCGTCCATTAGTCCAATACTGGCCTTTGCTACACCTTCTGAATTCTCTAGAAGACTGAGACCTATTTGGATTATCTCTAGAAAAAAACATTGTATTGTTTCTAGCAATGCATTGCCTACAGTCCCTTTTAAAATGACGTTTCTTACCACAATTAAAACATCTGACATTTTGATTTTTTCTTAAAACTTTTAGAAATTACTTCTCCTATCAGAGTAGCACATGACTGTGAAATCCAATATCAGCTGTATTTCTAATCCATTCATCTATTGGTTCTGATCTTGCCTTTAAAGGCCTGATTCTGCATTCTGAATTAGCATTTTCAAAAGACAAAGAGTTGATTAATAATTGTCTGACTTCTGCATCTGATACTATTCTATTTACAGCTAAAGGCAATCTTTGCAAAAAAGTCAGTGAATGTTTCTTTTGGGGCTTGAATAATTTTAGCAAATGACTCAGACCTCTTTCCTGATTCTTCAACTTTGTTCCAAGTATTTGAAGCTTCTAAATGACATGGTGCCAAGGTGTGATCATGAAATTCCAGTTGTAACTCAGCACATTGACCTTCACCTAGAAACTGATCTTGGGACATATTAATACCTCTAGCCCTATTTTGTTGTTCTCTGGCCCTAGCTTCCTCTTTCCACCATGTTCACTATCGTAACTAAGGACCATCTTCCAATATTGCTGTAGCCAAATCTTTTATCTCTTGGGGAATAATTCTGTTCTGTGTTGCCCATGAACTTAATATCTGTTTCACATAATGCTAATGTATACCATATGAAATGACTGCTTCCTTTAAATATCCTCAAATTTAATATTTCTATGGAATTCCATTTAACTTCTTGACAACCTTGGGGGTGCCCATCATCTGTTGGTAGTTCTTGTATAGTAACTGGTTAAACTAAAATTGGTTTTCTCACAACCTTGGGCTGCCCTTCCTCATTTTCATCATATTGTGGTGTGGTATGTTCTTGTCTAAATTCCACTGTCTATGTCTTAGTATTTTTCTTATTTTCACTTATAAGTCTTTCTAAGGCTTGTATCTTATCAATCTATTTTTTATATTTGGTAAAATTATCAAACCATTTTTCATATTTGGTACAAAAGCCACTATGGTTATTAAGGATAAAATATGAATTATCAGACTGCTAATTATAATTGGTATTATATAATTATAACTTTATATACATTATATAATTATAATTGGTATTATGCCAATCTCAGTTAAATCGTTTACATTTTCATTTTCTTCTTCTATTTTCAAGCCATCTGAAGTATAAATATATAGGGTCATAATGACCTTTATTATGGTATTTATCATCCTTAAAAGAGTAAAGTTTTTTCCTTTAATAATACCTAACTCTCTCCTTGAGGACTTCCCAGGTGTCTTACCAAATCTGGTGGCATCTCAGTTTGTCTGCAGCTGGCATAATTTCTCTGTCTGTGTGATTGTGCCACATGTTGGGGTGCCAAATGTTGTTTTTAACAAAATCTCAATAGTTCAATTTTACCAGTAAAGACTCAGGAGCCAGATGCTGGGTGAAAGCCTGCTCGCTCAGAGAGGCAGAGAAAGCACCTAGCAGACCTTCCTTTTCTGCCAACATCCCAGAAGCCTCCTCTCTCTTGCCATCTCAAAAAAGTCTCTTCAATCTCAATGTCCCTCCCTTCTCCTTCCTGTGCATCTCTCTGTCTGTCTTCCTGACTCCCTCTTACTCTCTGTTTTTTGTTTTCCCTCTTCACTTCCTGTTAATTGGTTCCTAGCTCTGCCACTTAACCAATGATTGACTTTATTTAATCATTTTTGCAATAATCAGAAAACTCTTGGATTAAAGGTGTGTGCTAGGGCTGAGCCACACTACAACTAGAAACAGGTTTTTCCAGTACATAATGCAATCTCTGAGTTCTCAATGTGATCAAATATCCTGCTACACTGCTATCTTTTTTGTTTATTGCTGGTGATGTGTTTTATATGTTAGTTAGTGTTGTTCAGAGCTTTCATGTTTACTATGAGAACTATGTGTACAAATGAGTGATAGGTTAGTAGGAAGCACACAGGATTTGAAGTTCAATCTGTGTTAAATTTTTACTCTAAAATTCATCATCTATATGACGGTCTATGTATTATTTAATGTTTATAAGTTTTAGTTTCTTTCTCTACATATATATTACATAATTATATATAATATATATAATAAACACTTCATAGCATCACCATCAAAATTCAAAGTGATACATGTAAAACAGTTGTCAAATACAACACACACACATACAAAGTTAGAATACATCATTGCAATAGTTGAGATAACCCGTTAGCAATTTCACAAAATTTATCAAAAGACTTTCAGGTAATTAACCAAACTTTCACATGCTAGTATAAACTTATTTGTTTCATGATATGGTATCCTAACATGTATTTTCAGATTACTTTGCTCCCATTATATCTAAAATTTTTATTTCAATGTTAATGTCATAGAATGATGTCTAATTTTTGTTTTGTTTTGTTTTTACGGAATGCTTGTTCATCCTCCAGTGCAAATTTTTATTAGCTTGTCTGCAGGAGACAGGGTACTCTCTTTTTTCTTTCTTCTAGAATGCTCTGTATTTATTGGGAACACAAAACTGTTTTATTCATGGCAAGTGAAATCCACAGGATAGAATTTCATTAGAAATGATTGTTCTGCCTCTTATTTTCTGCAAAGAGTACAATATGAGGAATGACACTTTAGATTTGGTATGAAAATGTTTCTCAGTGATTTACTTACAGACACTGAATACAGTGAACAGGATGTGCAGATTGCTTTCTCCTTTATTATATCTGAGCACTTTGCGTGTTTCCTTTCCTTTCTTTGTTCCCTCCTTCTTCCCTTCCTTCCTTCCTTCCTGAATGAATGAATAAAAAAAGGTGTAAAAAAAAAAGGACAAGATTGCTCCTGGGAGTAGAGGAAAACATTTATTGTAGATATGAGTAAGAAAAGAGCTAGAGGCAGAGACATTTGCAAGGATCCAGAGAACATGGCCAGATTGAACCGGGCCGTGTGAGGAAAGGGGTAAGAACTGTGAGAGAGGGGAGCCTGGAGGGGTGTAGCCAAAATGGCTGGGTTATATAGGAAAAAACAGCTGGGGGAAGGGCAACTCAGCCCAGTCTCTGTGCTGGAGTTCAGGGTAGGAGGTGGAGTATGCCAGCCAGGAGGACCCTGTAACAGGTAGGGCCTGAGGGATTCTGGGAGAACTTGGTGGGTAGCATCTGCTTTGATATGTTAATAGGCATCTCACTCAGCCATTTGTCCCAGGTTTGAGCTCTAACACTTCTTTCCTTCTTCTCTTGTCCCCTCCCTGCCTCCTTCCCCCTCTCCCTCTCTCCCTCCTTCCTATCTTTGACTTTCTTTTCTTCCTTCCCTCTTCTCTCTGACATTTGCTTGACCCTCCCTCTTCCCTCCGGGTCCTAGGGATTGAACACTGGGCCTTGTGCACGCGAAGCAAGGCCTCTATTGCTGTGCTAAAGCCCTAATCTCCCTTATGTTGTCTTAAAATGAACGTGTTCAAGTCTGTGTCTGCAGCTGAAGAATTACTCTTGCTAACTGCAGAGGCGTGTCCCTGAAATCACTGCTCCCATCATCTGTGCCCAGGAGTTTGATATCAGGCTGGACAGAAAACACAGATTTGCTCTCAGAAAGTCTCTGAGTAGGTGAGCAATATTTTACTTATTTTTACCCATGCAGGTGGCTTTGCCTTGATCACAATGCTTACTATACTGGAGTTATATAACGTTTCTTTAATAAACAAAAAAAAGCAAAGAAAAATCTATTTATACTTTCTGGGAAAATACAACTAATGATTAAAAATGAGGGAACTTATTTGTATTAAGACAGATTTTTTTTCCCCTAAACTGCCAAGGTGTCTGTCCTTAAAATTCTCTGTCTTCGGTAGCTGTAGCTCTGATTATGAATATAAACTGTGAATCTCAAACTGAATCGAGTAAATAGAAATGTTCTCAGAGAGACTGAAAACCATTTCCAGTTCAAATAGGGCTAGATGGGGAAATAGCTCAACAGACAAAAATAGTAAAAGAACGGTGGTAAAACCTTGATATCTGTTCTTAGCATCAATTTCAGTGACCTTATTAAAAACCTTTGGCTTGGAGAGAGATGACCGAGAGTTGAATGAAGTTTTAGTTGTGGTGCCTCAGAAATCAAAACTTGTTTTTTGTAATTATGACAGACACTTGAAGCAGTTTTTAAACTCCTGGGGTCTTCACAATCTCATTATTTTCTGGTTCCTATGTCAGTGCAAAAGCCTTTGAGATTTTCCACTGTGACGAAAATTGATCCCATTTCTGTCAATCTTCTGACTTTCTGTTTCATGTCTTCTGATACAGACACTTGGGTGCATATTCTGCTAAAAGAAAAATCCCTGTCCACTGTCCTCCTGTGTGTGTTCTTAGGACCTTATGATTTCCTAGATTCCTGATAGGGCAGGGTTGTCCTGCCCCAAGCTGGGATAATGGTTGAAGGTGGTTCTGCTTTTAAAGAGACATGTGGGTTTTTAGGCATGTAGCCACTGCTGTAACATCATTCTAACAACAGGGTAGGCTGACCATCTTTGTTTGCTGAAAGATTTTAAAGAAGTTGCATTTACTGTATTTATTTTTATTTATTGGTTTTTCTGAGATAGCGTTTCTGGGTACCACTGGCTGTCCTGGAACTCACTCTATATACCAGGCTGGCCTCAGACTCAGAGATCCTTCTGCCTCTGCCTCTGGAGTGCTAGGATTCAAGGCATGTGCCACTGCCACCACTTGACCTAAAGTTGCATTTTTGATGTGTTGTTTTAACGTTAGTTAGAACTCTGTCTTCTATAATGTTCATGCTGAGTCTTGACAAAAGCTGTGAAGTTCCAGAAGAATATATTTGCAAAGACTGTATCTGACCAATTTCACTCCCCAAGTATCAAATGCTGTGCTTAAATAAACAATCTTGGCCAACAGCTTTTGTACCTCTTTTAATTATTTGTCAATTTTCCTTCAATTCAAGGGATTTTAGAGATGGAGGGAGCATAGATCATGCAATCCAGACTCCCATAAAGCATAGAGTTGCTCAAATTCTTCTTTAATAGCTTAATATCATTGGGAAATCAAAATTATATTATTTAGTTTTTAGGAAGTTTATACATGTAAACAGTGTGGTTTTCATTTTTAGTTTTAATACTTTTATACTTGCATGTTGCTTTCCCACTGACTTAACTTTCATAAAATAGTGTAAACTAAAGTTTGTATTTCCTAGAAAGTGGTTTGTGAATGTAAGTCACTTTATGTCACTATTAATGTAAAATCAGGGTATAAGGTTTATCATTTTTACGAGTTCCTCATGCCTCTACCTTTTAGTTATTGAGACAGATTAACACTAATTTTACAGTTTATGCATGAGATTAAAGGATTCCCAGTTCTTATTTGTAGCAAGTAAATAACCTGACTAAGTTAATGAAGTTTTAGTTTAGTCTCAGAACATAGTGATTATGTGCATGAATTTAAGTAATATTAGCATAATGTGGGCATTTTCCTTCTTTCTTATAATTAAAAATTATAATTTGATAGTAAATTACAGAAAGCACAGTTAGGATAAATAATACTATAGTTCTCAAAAAACCTTTGATAGGTATTTTTATTTCCACAGTACTTTCTTTATCACTTCAGTTTGATGTGCCCCCCAAAGGACAGAAACACAAAGAACACACCAATCTCAGGTGCCAGAAAGCTCTGTGAACTCCACTACCCATGCTAAGATTGGGGGAAAGATTCTACCCTGTGAGGCTTATCTTATTTCTAAGCATCTTCCAGCTTCTTCTTCAGATAGAGGTTAAAACATTCATTGAGGTGATATATCACATGTTCAGTTTGAGTTCAATTGTTACCTGGCCAATAACATCTATCTGGTAGAAAAACAAATGGAAGCAAAGTTAAAAAGAAATCATTATTCCTGGGCTTTGTGTGGAAAGGATTCAAACAAACAAACAAACAAAAATCTTACAAAAATAAAAACAAAAGATAACCCCTGTGTACTGGGTTTCATTTTTAATACTTATAAGAGAAAGATTAGGAAAAAGATGGAGGAAAATGATTCTTAGAGATATTTGTACTACTTAAGGTTCTCTAAGGGAACAGACTGATAGAATATATATATATATATTCCCATGTACTTAATTCCCATGTACATAATTCCATGTTCATGCTACCACATTTGGCTCTCAGTGGACTTTGAGCATACAAATTCAGGTCTTCACTGTTGCCTGGCAAAACTTTTACAGACCAATCCATCTCCCAAGATCTAGAAGTCATTTGAAATTACTATTTAAAATATTTAAGGAGTCTGATAGACTAATCTTATTCTTTATGATAAAAGGTTATTATATCATAGCATGAAGAACCTGTTGACTAAGAAAAAAGATGAACCCAGGAGGATTAGATCCCAAGCTTACTTAACTCACCATACCAATTAATTCAAATATGCATTTCTAATTTCATCTACAAAGTAAGTGGTTTGAGTAAGATCAGTTGGGGATAAACCATCAGCAGCAAGGTGTGTTATATATGTGAATGTATTTATGTGAGCACTCGAGGAATCTCTGAGTGGCTTGGTGGCTCCTGAATAACAGAGTTAGTGCCTGTGTAGGGCTCTGATGTGATTCCTGCCATTCACACCCACTGTCAACAGCTGTTATTGCTGATTTAATTACTGAAGGATGAAACAATAGAACAGTTTTTATTCAAGAAAATGAAATTTTGATATCTAGGAAAGCTGAGATGATTTCTTTCAAGTAACACTTGGAAAATTCAGACACTTTATTCATACGAAAAACAACATGCCTTCCAGTTACTTATAAAAAGGACTTAAAGCAGACAGAGCCATGTCCCTGAAACAATGCTAACTGGATACTCGTAAGCCAAGACTCCTACCCACAATATTGGGTTATAACCAATGACCAACTGTCTGTTATTTTGTTTTGTGAATTCCACTTAAACCAAACCACATTCAGCCTTCACATGAATTGTAGGAGGAACTCAGAAGTATTTTAACTTGTGTTTGCTGGATAAAACTTGAGCTCAAACTGATCATGTGACATATCACCTTAATGTGTAGTTTAACCTCTGTCTGAAGAAGCTGGAAGATGCTCAGAAGTAAGATAAGCCTCACAGGGTGGAGCATTTTCCCAAATCTTAGCGTGGGTAGTGGAGTTCACAAAACTTTGTGGTACTTGAGTTTGGTGTGTTCCTTGTGTTTCTGTCCTTTCTGGGGTACATCAAAGTGAAGTTATAAGGGAAACACTGTGGCAGTTGTAATGACCTACTGGACCATTTCATGAGAAATTCTGGTTGCTAAAGCTTGCCTGGACCAGAAAAGGTAATTTGGATAAAGGAAGCATTGGAAGAATGCCATTGGAATGACAACTTTCAGGTACCCCAGGCTCTGCTAGCTAATACCACTGTAGTCCTCAGCCTCAGACTAGGTCAATACATGTGGGGACAGAAGCAACCATTACATCTGTTGGTTGAGAAAATATGATTTCATAGATTTGAAGAGTTTTTCAGGGATGTAGAATAACATAAAATAGAAGCAAAGTTAAAAATTAATCATTGCCCTTCTTGGTTTTGTGCAGAGAGGATTAAAATAAGCAAAACAACCCATAAAATGTAAATGAAAATAAAGATAGTCGTTATGTACTGAGTTTCATTTTCAATAGTTGTAAGGAAAAAAAAAACCTTTTACTTTTTTGAGAAGCAAGACTTTCTGGAAGCAGTTTGAAGCATTCTCTTACAGGTGAAATGCAAACTGTATCTGAAAATGAGCTGTCCATGCTTATTTCGCACCCTCTCTGCTCCACCTGTGCGCAGTCTTATGCAATTAGGACCTCAGGAGGGAACATCTGCTTGTCACTCTGGTGCAAGGCAAGCTGGGAAGTCCTTGTGCAAAATTATAAAGCAGAGGAAGTCAGAATTTGAGAAAATACCTCCAGCTTCTCGTCATACTTTAGTGTGACTATTTTGAAATGCAGCACTCTCCCCATAAGGGAAGTGTCCTCATCTCTTTCCAGATGCGCAGAGAGGCATCCTCAAACCCCACCCCCACCCCATCCATCATTTTCAAGCTAGTATGAATAAGTGTGTTGATATAGTTTTCTTTTTGTAGCATTTCTTAATTTGTAATTTTTACTTGGTGATTTTCTTATTTTGTTATTTGTAACTAATAGCTTTTGGTTTCCAGAAACTGTTGCTTTTGTGCAATTTTGAGAGGAGGAACCTTTTGATTCTGTTGTAGGCAGGTTACCAAAACTATAGAAATGGCTCAGGGGTGTGGATTCTCCCTCCTGCCCTTTACCCTATATCCTGTGAGGACAAAGCAATAAGCCATATCAGATAATGGAGTCTTGATTTCAGACCTTCTGGCCTCCAGAGCTGTATGGAAATAACTTTATATGCTTAATAAATTGCTAGCTCCATGGTACTCTGCCAAAGAATTGCTAAGTGTCCTAAGATAATGACAGAAGACAAGTTTTTGTTTGCTTGTTTTTGTTATTTGAGCGATGTTGGTTTCCTATATTATTTCAGGTGCTAAAAAGACTGTAGGTTTTAATTTACTGTTAACTTTTTAAGAGAAAATATGAGTGTATAGCTCAGCTGGAGAAGACTTGTTTAACATGTACAAGGCCCTAGGTTTGATCTTTAACAGGGAAAACAAATTAGGTAGAATCTTTGACTGTCTATAAACTGTTTAATCGTTTTAGGACTTGGGATGAAAAGCAGGAACATCTAGGTGTATTATTTAAAACAAAATTCCATGTATATAAAGTGAAATTGGTTCCCCAAATTAGAAGTTAAAGCCCCCTGGTTGAGCCCTTGGTTTCTTGTTTTGAGATAGGACAGAAGAGCTCTGGGTGCCACCATTGTGGTAAGTGTGCTCCTGGTCTTGAAGCCGGCCTGTCATATCATGAGGGTCCATGATACAGTTGTTATAGGACAGAGTATGTGGACATGCTGTGTCTAAGCTGTGTTGTGGACACTATCATTCTGATTCAGCTCTGCAATCCAAAGACTCCTCATATGAGAAAGTCCTCTTCAGGAGTTGTTTAAAACCCCTTTCCAAATATCCCCCTATTTTTCAGTCTTCTTACATCCTCGCTGTCACATGGGTTCATACTTCCTTCCTAATGTCTCTTTTTCATTTCATTGGCTTAAAAGACTCTCAGTACTAGAAACAAGAATATGATTTAGTTGCCACATATGCATTGTATGTTCTGAATCTTAATCCCAACATAGACTTTAAACCTTTCTACACTCACTCATGCATATGGTGATATTATCCTGTGGGTTTCATCTTTATACCACAAACACACAAGATGAACATTTTTATTAAAAGGTGAGGTAATCTGAATAAAGAGAAGTTGCTAGCTCCACCTTAAAACCTTTAGATGGTGATATAGTATTGACAGTTATTTTTACCCAGAGGAACATGCTCCTCCTCTAAACTAAATAGAAGAACCATTGTTGAGAGTATATTTTTAGTGTGTGAGAAAATTAATTTCATTTTTTACAAAGAGTTCCATTCTTCATATCAAAGGAATGAAATTAATTGATTTCCAGTCTGACACACATAAATTGTGTTAGATATGTTCAGCATGTACACAAGAGGCATAAGCCTTCCTCTTTAGAAATTTGTAATTAATTATAAAGAAATGTGCTTGATTAATGAGTACAACGTTGTATAACTAGACAGGAGGAATAGGTTCTGGTGCTCTCGACACAGAAGAGAGCAGATGTAATTAATGATAGAATAGAAGAGAGGAATTTGACTGTATCCGCTGTAAAGAGATGATGAACATGCAGGGTGATGGATGAGGTAATTACTCTGATTTGATCGTTACCCAGTGTATGCTTGAATCAAAACATCAGCCTGTACTTCATACATGTGCAAAACTACTCTTGGAGTGTCTTAGTTTCACATGGCCATTCCTTTTCCTTCATTGCTGTTCTATGACAGTTCATGTGATTAGAGCGTCACTCTTCCGGTGAGAAGACAGAGGTGTGGTGCACATCACACTCCTCCACTCTCATCTTATTTTCCTCCTGCTCATTCTTTTCCTGTTATGTGTCTACCTCCCCACCCTAAGACATGCTCTGTTCCTGCAAACCAGAAGTTTCACACTGGAGGCTAGAAGGTCCACGTGGCTTACAAATGAGTTGTATATGACCCACATAGAACTTTATTTTAAAAATGGATCCAACATTTAAGTATAATGAGAGTTTCAAAAAAAGTCCTGATTTCTAGATTAAGAAAAACAAAACAAAACTGGACATATGAGTAATAGGGGCTGGCAGTATCTACTGGCCTGATAAAGCCAGGCGCATTCTTTCTAACTGACCGTAGTGTTCCTATAACACTTTGCAGTTCTGACCCTGTAGCTAAGTGGCTGCCATCTATGCAGCGATGACATTGGAATGTTAGAATTCCTATCCTTAATCTACGCCAATGCACCTATTAATTCATGGACAAACAAGTATACAAACCATGACAGGATGATGCTTTCTTCTGCAGATCAGTCGTTGAGGGGTGCTGTGAATGTCGTTTTCTCCACTGTCTTAGTTAAGGTTTCTATTTCTGTGAAGAGACACCATGATCACAGTAACTCTTACAAGGAAAACATTTAATTTTGGTGTCATCTACAGTTTCAAAGGTTCAGTCCATGGCAGCATGCAGACAGACATGGCACTGGAGGACTAGCTGAGAGCACTACATCTTGCAGGCAACAGGAAGTCAACTGAGACACTGGGAGGAATCCTGAGCATAGGAAACTTCAAATCCTACGACCACAGTGACACATTTCCTCCAAGGCCATACCCACTCCAGCAAAGCTATACCTCCTAACAGTGTGACTCCTTATGAAATTATGGAGGCCAATTATATTCAAACTACCACACTCACCCAAATGTTATTTCTGCAATACTGTTTTACCCTCAGATATCAGTGTAATTTGGTGACCCTATTAATAGAAAAAATCATTATTTTTCAAAAATAAGATTTGAATTCATTTTGAATATTCATTGTTGTAAGATCAGATCCAGGGAGCAGGATTTTCTTAGAGATGTGTATTCCATTTTCATCTCAGAAATCCTAGATAATCTGAGAAATCTTAGTAGTCTTACATAGTGTCTATGTTCCTCACAATTCAGAATCTTGCTCATGATCACATAGACCAATATTCAACCTTAAGTCCTGATACTATGAGTCACAGTGATGGCAGTTGCATGGATATTTGTACAATGCACCAATGATTCAGTGAGATGTTTTCTATTGCATGTGCTGCAAATATGAACCTCAAGATCCAGTGTCAGCTTGACTGTCTCTCCCCTTTACCATTCCTGTCATCTGCATGGTCGTCACAAAATCTTTCCCTTGAGCCTGTCTAATATCATAATTTATTTTTCTTTCTTCGCTCCCTCTTTCTTTCTCTCCCTCTTTCTTTCTTTCTTTCTTTCTTTCTTTCTTTCTTTCTTTCTTTCTTTCTTTCTTTCTTTCTTTCTTTCTTTCTCTCTCTCTCTCTCTCTCTCTCTCTCTCTCTCTCTCTCTCTCTCTCTCTCTCTTTCAACAAGGTCTCGCTACATAGCCCTGGGTGGCTTGAAACTCACTATGCAGATCCAATTGTCTTTAAACTCACAAAAGTCTATGTGGATCTGCCTCCCTCCCAGTGTGTGCCACCATGCCAGGCTCCATAGCATCTTAACTGGCTTCCTGGTTTGTACTCTTGTTCCCTCCACTGTTCATTCTCCATGTTGCACCCATAGTGAACAAGGTCTATAGTAGAGCAGTTAAGATGTTGCAATTCCTTTACTTGATTTTCTTGGTCCTTTCTTAGGCCATCAAAAAAAGTTAATGTGATCAGCGGAGTGACCTGTTCTACTTCTGGCTCACGTCCATCCACACTGAACAATATGGTCTCAAAATTCTTAGCTCCAGCTACATTGCTCTCTCACTTTTCCCATGGTATTATCTGGAATACCACCCCCTTTTATCAGTTAAGTGGATCTCTTCCTTAGAGACTTTTCATCAACTGTAATTCAGCTATTTGCTTATCTGTATAACAATTGTTCTGTATCTGTAGCTTGCACTGCTGTGGATTCAACTAACCAGGGAATGGAAAAGATTATATCTGTATGGAATTGTTTTTGCCATTGTTTCCTAAGCAACAGAGTATAAGATATATTCACGGAGATCACATTCTATATTCTATATTATGAGTAATATAAAAGTGACATAAGGAATACATGGGAGAATATATATGTATATATACAATATATATATGTGCATGCTATTTAAGCATCTGAAAATTCTATACCATTTAGTATAAGTCACTTGAACTTCCTTATAGTCTCAAATACACACTGAGGAGGAGCTACACACACACACACACACACACACACACACACACACACACACACACGTGCATGCACACATGTATTCCAACTATACTTTGGCTTTTCTTCATATGACTTTTCACTTTGTAGCTATATAAGTTGACTATGCTTTTAACTCAATATGATTACAAGTATTTTATTGTCAAACTACTGAGCTGGAATATGTCTGTGTTTCTAACTAGGATACCTGAGCACTAAGTGCACACTAAACATTTGTTCTCTTTAGTTGTATAGGATAAGTGTAATGAAATGAAGAACAGCATGCCCTGAGCAGTCTTATATTGTCCTTCAGTTGAGCATGTGGTTTTGCTGATTCTGAGTTCGGGTCAAGAGTGCCCATAATGATAGGAGCCTTCAAAAAGCAGACACAACAAACTTGAGTAATTTCTTGAACCATGCAGATGTTATTGCAGAAGTGCAGAAGTACTTTGGAGGAAATGTAGCTGAGTTAGTGTTGACTATATGTAGGGCCCTGAATGTGAAGTCGCTTGTTTCTCAGTTCCTCATCATTATATCATGATTCTTTTTGACATAGACATTTCTACTATCCCTTTACTATTTGGGGTATATGTCCAGTTTTTATTAGAGCCTTACTCTTCATTGGTGAAACAATGTGGAATGTCTTCTGGAGCTGGGCTCCCATGTTTTACATGCTCATCTCCCATGTGAGTTTATGATCTTTTGGATGAATGTAGAACTTAACCTACAGGATGTCATAGGAGCTGAGTAGGTAGAAGAGCTAACATCTTTTAGCTACTCCATAATCCATATAAACAATGGGACACAAAAATATTCTAAAAACAATAACAATAAGATATATTAAAAGCCTAAATGGTAACTATAAGTAATGGGTTGTACCATTCCTAAAAGGATAATCTTCTCCTCTTAGAAAGGAGAAATATTTGCTAAAATATAAGTCATAAAATTCTTTTTCTTTGTTCTAGTGCATAGAGCTGTCAGGTGATAGATTGCTTTGAATTTTGACATTTCCCTTATGTTCTTGTAGAACATTTTAATTTAATATATCTGCATATCTCAAATTATTGCCAACCACTCTCAGTTGTATATCTACAAGATTTAATTAATGGCCTGAGTGGTGGGCTGATAGACTGCACGCAGTAGATTAAAATATTAAATTTAAATTTAAAATATTAAACTACTGTTAAATAAGATTAAAATATTAAAATATCAGTAGATTCAGGTACAGCCACTAAGCTGATGAAAAATAACAATTATGGGACAATTATGGACGCCATCCATGACTTCTCTATGCTATCTTTCAAGTTTCTTGACTTGTTTAAAAGTCTATAAGAGTGCACGAGTATCCTTGGTTAAAATAACAGTGTACAACATCAAGAACATTAGAAGATGGCTATTATTGGTTGTCGACTTGACTGCATCTAGAATTAGCTGAAACCCAGATGTCTGGACACACCTGTGAGGGAACTTTTTCTTAATTAAATAATGTAAAATGGGAAGACACATTTCTAATCCAGACATTTTGAGGTGGGAAAATCTGCCTTTCATCTAGGCCACACTTTCTGCTAGCAGGCTATATGAAGGGCATGGAAGAAGGAAGATAGCTTGTTGTTCAAATCTTAGATAGTCTTTTAATAAAAAAAATCCACAACCAGATATCAGGGTGAAAGCTGAAAAATCAGGGAAGCAGAACAGCCAGCCACTAGTTCTTACCTTTATGAAATCCTCAGCCTAAAGAGAGTGTGTAGCTTGAATTTTTCTGCCTTGCCCACAGTCAGGACAAATCTCTGTCACCCGCCAGTCCCACAGCCGCTCAGACCCAACCAAGTAAACACAGAGACTTATATTGCTTACAAACTGTATGGCCGTGGCAGGCTTCTTGTTAACTATTCTTATATCTTAAAGTAACACATTTCTACAAATCTATACCTCGCCACGTGGCTGGTGGCTTATCGGCGTCTTCACATGCTGCTGGTCATGGCGGCGGCTGCAGTGTCTCTGGTCATGGCGGCGGCTGCAGCGTCTCCTTCTGCCTTTCTGTCCTTTTATTTCTCCTCTCTGTTAGTCCCGCCTGTCTTTCCTGCCTAGCCACAGCCGATCAGGTTTTATTTATTAACCAATCAGAACAACTTGACATACAGACCATCCCCCAGCACAGCCAAGTGCAGACCATCTCAAACACCTGCACTCAGGCCCATGGTCCTAATCATCCTCTATACGGACCTGCTGGGTAACGCCACAAGGAACCCAAGAAGGGCTCCCACAGGACATACAGAACATCCCACAGCAAGAGTGAGTTCCTTTTTCCTCACACCTTATATTCCCTGCCATATTACTTCCTGGGATTAAAGGCACATGTGCTTCCCAAGCAAAGGCATGAGATCTCAAGTGCTTGGATTAAAGGTGTGTGCCAGCACTGCCGGGCTCTGTTTCTCTCCTAGACTGGATCAATCTTGCCCAGATGGATCTCTGCCTCCAGGTGTCTATGTCTAATCTAGTGTCTGGCTCTGTCCACTGAACCTCAGGCAAGTTTATTATGATACACAGTATATCACTACAATAGCTCTCTCTTCATCTGCTTGCTCTTGCTCTCCCTGGCAAGTCCATTCCTTCATTGGCATTAGAGCCTACTTCTTTGGGATTCTGGTGTATATTGAAGACCAGCTGAGACATCTTGCCTCATGGACTGAACAGCTACTAGATTCCTGGAACTTCCACTGGTAGACTGCCATTGCTGGACTAGCTGGATGACAGCCTGTAAGCCATTCCCATCAATCCCGTACTGTAAGTTCTGAGAATCCTGACTAAAACATTGCCTTTTGTTTACTGATGAGAAATGCTCAACAACTATTGAAAGAACAGTTTTATAAACATTTGCCTGTGTCCACAAGGAGTAAACCCAACCATTTGAATTAGAACTTGATTAAACTTATAAAAATTAAGTTCTTTTTTTGTTTGTTTATTTTATTATTTGTTTGTCTTTTCAAGACAGAGTTTCTCTGTGTAGCTCTTTGAGCCTTTCCTGAAACTCACTCTTATAACCCAGGCGGGTCTTGAACTCACAGAGATCTGCCTGCCTCTGCCTCCCGAGTGCTGGGATTAAAGGCATATGCCACCACTGCCCAGCTAAAAGTTAAGTTCTTAAGAAAGCAAGCTAACCTTCCTTCATAGCTGTCTAAAAGAAAAATAGAAAATTTCTAATCATGCTAGTTTTCTGTGTACATGAAATATTTGAAAAGGTTATCTCTGCATGCTGTGACTACTTAGACCACTGCTTTTGGATTGGACTTAAGGGCCACTCTTTAAGAGGAAACACATGGCTGGTACTATAAACCTGGTCAAGAACACATGGTTGATTAATTCCATTACTTTTATTTTGCGAACTGACAGAGCAACGAGCTGCCCTAAAAATTCATGTCTATACCCTACATTAGAGCAGCTGCCAGACCTCATGAGAGTTTATTTTATGCAGCAAGCTATCATTAATGCAGACACTCCCAACTTTGCAAAATGCAATGATCATTATTTCTATGGTGTGCTCAGCCACAAATGGGACTTTACATCACACCCACTCCCCAAGGCTCAAGGACCATTGTAGAAATGGTGGTTGAAAGATCTTAAGAGCCAGAGGTTAGGAAGGGCAGGAGCAAACCCATGTCTTCTGAGTATGACAGGACTGCTGTAATCATGAATTTACAGCAGCTTTGATGCTTGCCCAAGAGTTACACAAGATCAATCCAGTCAACATTCTAAAATAGAGTGGAGAAGGTTTCGTGAACCTCTACCCCTAACTGAGGAGCTATGACCAGTTAGTTTCAGGAATAGGGAACATCTCACTTCTTTAAAAGTATGGTCCCTTGTAGGCCAACCACAATCCTCCAGTGGGTGGTCCTACATTCATGAGTATTTTGAACAATATATATTGAACTAAGTGTGTCATTTTGAAAAAAAAAAGAAAAAGAGGATATGATGTTGAGAGGGTGAGAGAGGGGATATATATGTCTGGGAAGAGTTATTGGTGAAAAATGATCAAAATACAGTGTATTCATGATTTAATAAAAATACATTTTTGAAAGTTCCTTTGTTCTCTGGACTTACTCAAAAGAAGTTTACAGAAAGACAGGTGAAGTGTTGAATGACAAAATAATAAGACTTCTGTTCAGCCAATAGAAAACATTAGTTAGAAGCAAATACCTTAATCAATTGTTTTTTTTTTTTTCATTTTTCTTCTCACACAGTTATTTTCAACTCTTTAGTCCATCCTATCAACTTTTTTTGGGAATCTCAAAAAATGATTATAGAGTTCCATCATTTGAAACACATACTGAGAGAAGTATCCAGTCAGGAAAAATATATAAGAATTGATTCAATTTTACCACTTTTCAAGTGAATTCTTTTCAAAAAGAAAACATCTGTGATTTCTATTTCATCTTTCCACAATGCACTTCCTTAATAACAATCACAAAGAAATCTTCACACTGAATAGTCTTAGCATCTCAAGATGACTTAGATGAATAGATGAAGAGCACTCTGATAATCTATTCTCCTAACCCTTTGCATTCAGTTCAGTGAATAAGGATAGCAAGATTGGTAAAGTTCATAGACAGTTTGCATGCAGATGGCATCACCATTAATGTGGTTGTCTTTGCAGACTATCAATTATGCTCTCTCTGTGGTGTGTGTGTGTGTGTGTGTGTGTGTTTCTGTGTGTATGTGTGTACTTAGAAAGCTTATAAGGTATTAGGTTTCCATATGGCTTAAGAAGTAAGCATTTATGTAATGTCTAGTATCATGTAAACCATTCTGAAAGTCCGTAGAGCTATACAATGAGTTTTAACCCTCTTCCCCCTGGCATGCAGCATGTCCATGCTGTGCCATCTGCAGCATGTCTATACCATGTCACAGGTACCATGTCCAGTCTGTGTTATCTGCAGCCTGTCCAGGCCTCATCATCTATAGTATGTCCAGGTTCCTGTCATATATAGCCTGTACAGGCCGTTTTATATGTGGCATGCCCAGGCAGGGTCATTTGTACCACGTCCAAGTTTTGTCATCTGCAGCATGTTCAGACCATGTCATCAGTAGCAAGTTCAAGCTCCAGCATCTGTAGCATGCCTAGGCCTTGTCATATGTCCCATGTGCAGGATGGGTCATCTGTGACATGTCTAGCCTGGTATTACCTGCAGCATGCCCAGGCCATGTCATCTGGGAGTTGGAACTTACTGGGATTATATGAAAATACAGTTATGTTGTATCTGCCATGGAAGGCAGAAAAGGAATGGGAGATGTGGTCTTTGCTCTCAGAAAATAGAAGATCTGATATTGATAAAACTTGTCTCATCCTTGTGCACATCTGTTCTTCAGCTGTCCTTGAAACAGAATTTAATAATCAAGTTAAGGTTTGCTGGAGATGAAGGAACTTCAATATTTCTTTATTTTGAAAATCTTATAAATCACAGAACATCAGAGCAGGAAAGGACATTAAGAATCATTTAAGCTTAATCTTCAATGTGCCATTGGGGGCAATAGTTCTATTTAGACATCATGAAGGAAAAGTTTAGTATCTTTTATCAAAGAGAAGATAACAAGATTTTAGGATTTTAACTAATTTCATATAACAGTTTTGAGGAAGACTAAACTGTCTAGGTCAGTCTGAATACCAGGTACAGGCAGAGAATTTTTTCTCTTATTTTCTTATGGGAAAGGAAACAGGAGAGTTAAGCTTAGAGTAACATGGGAGACAGTTAATCTGTACATTTTCCTGAAATTTTTAGTCTGTGAAATTTGACTGAAATGCTGGCATAACTGATAGACTAAATTAGGAAGTTCTAAAAGAAGTCACATTCTACTTTATATGAAAACTCAGGAACATTGACTATTCCTGGGAAGCAACTTCCGTCAGTGCAGAGGTGTGGTAGGCAGATCCACATTGCAACATTGTCTTCTCACAGTGTTAATGAAGAAGTCATCTCAGGAAACTAAACATTTGTCCTGGAAACTCAGGGTAGCAGAGCCATCATTTGCAATGCAATTTGTCTGATTCTCAGAGTCAGTGCTCAACCTGTGGATTCATTCCCTGCCATCAACTGGGCAACAACTGAAAATGGCTTTGGGCATTCTTATCTGTAAAGCCCAGGAATAAAAACCTGAAGTGATACAATATCCTCTGAAGAGATACAAACTACCTCTAAAGAACACTGTCCAAACAAAAACAAAAGGTTTGAAAAAGGAGAGGAAGAGAATGAAGAACAACATGAGGAGAGAGGGCGTGAGGGGAAGAGGAGGATGAGGATGAAAAAGGTGAGGAAGATGGAGCAATTGTTCTTTTACCTTATTCATCCAATTCAGGAAATCTTTTGAGACAAAAGGAGAAAAGGAAAATTAGACAAGCTTACCAATGGGTTTTAAATACCTCTTTAAAATTATTATAAAATAACAGATTTAATTGTGATGTTCTCACATGTTTCTGTCTTTGTGCTTTGCTTGTTGTCACTTGCTCCATCCTTGTCTTTTCCTCTTATGTTCGTTCCAGATCCACTTTTTCTGGTTTTGTTTTGTTCCTAAATATCTGTTCTAGTTGTGAATAGCTTCATTCAATGGGGAAGAGTAGAGAAGAACTCTTCATCCATCTGACTCAGATGTAGATCTTTACGTGAATTAAAAACCATGTGTTTATAGGCCATAGGAGAAAGACCTTGGAGAATAATGTGGTCCAATCTTCTGCTGTTATGGAGCAGAAGCAAGTGCTTTCTGGGTCAGGCATCCTTTCTTCTTAGAACTCTCCAGAGAAGGAGTTTTCATATGATCATTTCCCAGCTCCCTTTCTGTAGAATCACCCTGATATTCAGAAACTTCCACAGGTAGGCATGGCAACTCCCACTTTGAGGGCCTGGCTCAGTTAAGATACTGGTATTTTGAACAACTGAGAACATTCTGGTAGTCAGTCTACTTGTCACTTCCTCAGGGTGGCACCACATTTTCCTCAATGACCATCTTCATTTGGCTTCTCTGAATTTCTTTGCAGCTCTGCTCATGACCTGGTCTTCCCAGGAAAGTTTCTTCATGCTATCTTCAGTACTATTCAAGACCAAAGTCCTCAGTGTTAGAGGAAATGTCTTAAGGAAAACTCCTTAAGAAACTTGAAACTTTAATTTAAAGGAAATCAGGAAATATTAAGATTCAAAGAGGGATCATAAGGAGCTTTCTTGTGTTCTCCCATTCCACTCTGGACAGTTTGCCTGTCTGCTCGGAGTTTCTACACAAACTTGTTTGAATGCTTAGATCTGTGATTTTACCTTTCCCTGTGTATGTATTCACTGGACATAACATTCCTATTCCTGGCAGAAGTCCATTGACAAGCTAAGTTCTTTTAATTTTCAGCTATACACACAGCTCTGCTTATCTGCAGATTCTTTCCTTCTTGGCACCTAGTTCAATAATGCTCAGACATTCCAGGGTTAATAATGTCAGTCAGGGCTGATTTGTCAACTCAGAGGGAGTGACAAGGAGATGAATAGAGATGTGATTTGGTGTGACCGTATGTGGAAATAACTTTAGGTCCAATTGGTGTACCGGTTACAATTTAATCTAATCTCCTACCCTCATTCTGTTCTTCCTCTCTGCTCCTTTTTGTATCTTTCATCTCCATCCTCAAGGAGAAAAAGACCTGCTCTGCTATCTGCCTAGATGAATGAGGGTCCTTTTGCATACGTTTATGATGTTTTTTATGACTAAAGTAAAAGCATGAGTGGTGTTTTTCAATTGTTCATCTCAATATACCTGGAGAAAATAGCAATGCATGTCACGGAGAGGTGGTCCCCACTTTGCTGCTGCTCGTGGAGCCTTTCCAAGAGCAATGCACGAAGGCTGGAAATTGCCTGTCAGTTATTTGTTCTGCTTGGACAGTGCACAGAGTGATTAATATTTAAAGTCTACTTCCCTTCACGTCCATGTAATCTGGAGACATTGGACCTGTGGAAAATGAGGTGCAAAGTGAAACTGTGCCTTGGATTCCCAAGGCAAGGAAGCATCTTTAAAGGTTGACAAGAAAAGCCAGCCATGATAGGTGAAAATCTATTTCTTATGATGATAAACCATTTCTTACATTTCTACATAGAAGCATCTTTTCTTTCCTGTACAGGGAAGAGAGAGAGAGAGAGAGAGAGAGAGAGAGAGAGAGAGAGAGAGAGAGAGAGAGAGAGAGAGAGAGAGATGGAGGGAGGGAGGGAGGGAGGGAGGGAGGGAGGGACAGAGAATATGCTTCAACCTGCTAAATGATGTGTAGTCACTTGGCTTGTTTCCTTCCAATCTGAACAGGGTGGGGGAAGGAAAAACCCACAGAACTCATTTCCAGGGAGTAGGAGCCTTTTGAAGCACTGTTGTGATCACAATACTCACTGTTGTGATCACAACACTCACATAAGAAACATTTCCTTAAGTGTGTACTGAAGTATCAGGCCTTAGTTTAAATGCTTGGGCTAGAAGTGAGAACAGTAATTGTTACAAGGCAGCTTTCTACTTTGCTTGGGGTGGGGCCTGTGTATGCAGTGCTTAGCTTGGCCTTTGGACAGAAGATTAGAGAAATCGGTATAGTGTCAAGGAAGGAGACAAAGGAGTGTCTGGCACCTCACACGTGTTATCAATGCCAAATTATTTAGTTCTGCAATGAGACAATGGGTATTTAGCACTGAAGAATTTTTTGATTCTCTAAATTTCTCATGTGAAGGTGCAAATCCTAATGTGATGTGCATTTGAGTGGGAACTACCATTGACATGTGTGAGATTAGTGACCTTATGAGAAGAGGAAACTCCAAGGGTTTCTCTCTCCATCAAATAAGAATGTGTCCACAAGCCAGGAAGAGAGTTCTCCTGAACCTGAACCAACTTTGCTTCTATGCCAATCTTATAATTCAACCGCCAGAAATACAAGAAAGAAAGTCTTGTGCAAGCCACTCAGTCTGTGTATCTACTATGGTTGCCCAGGCTGACTAGTACAAATGGCAGGGCACATTTGTGATAAGAATATTTGAAATTACCGTACTTTTGCTACTTCCCGACTTGGCTAGAGTATGAGATATAAAGAAAGAAGCATCTGGAGCTTTTTAAATGAAACTTTAACAATTCCAAGGAAAATAATTGGTAGTAGTTAAATTATCCATCATTATTTTCAACTCTTAAGCTTTTGACTTTAAAATAAAATCTCAAATGGCCTAAACATTCAAAGTAATGCAGTATAAATTAATTACCAAATCTAATTTTTTCTTTATGGTTTTATATTAGGTATTATAGCACTTAGTAATTTTCCAGTTTACTTCTATACAGACTGTTAAAAAGACTTAGACTATTTCTGCATAATAGTGAAAGCAAAAAAGCTTGCATTCTAGAAATAACCTGTGTTATTTATGCAAAACTCTAGCAGTTTCATTTGCATATGTATAACCCATTCAAGGAATGGAGGGAGGAATAGGAGAAATTGGAAAAATGAAAAATACATTTCAAGTCAAATTACTATAGGACTTTATATAGCAGTTGTATGTGAAAAATTAAGAATTTTCAAGATAAAAATTAAACTCTTTTTTTTCAAGTTGACCCTATCTAGGATTTAAGTGCTCAATGACACTTCCATTTTTACTAATTGGAATATCTGCTCTAGTTCCAAATACCAGATATCGCATCAAATTTTAATTCATTGCAGGTAACTCTGACTAGGGAAGCATGAGCGGTGTGTGACTTTTTTTGTATACATGCTTTTTTGGAGTGATCAATTTGAAGGACTCTATTTTTGACAGGTGATTCCCCAAGGATCTCTGTAAGTTTGGAGAATGTGAGCCAGGCACTGGCTTTAGGTTTGTAATTTCCAAATCTGTGGAAAGCCTTATTTATATGCACATAAGATTCAGCTAGGCAACCACAAAAAGAAAAGTTGACCCCAGCATCAATAAGGTAAATAGCCCATTATATAAAGTGGGAATGTGACTCAAAAGCACACGTGCTAGACTTTTATGCTTCTGGTTCAAACCACATGATCCTCAGATACATTCAATTTTTATTGTTTCTTTGCTTATTTGAATACGACATTTTTTATAATTTTAATTTTTATTGAAAACAGATTTTAATATAATATATTCTGATTATAGTTATGCTCCCCTGCTATTCTTCCCAGATCTTTCCCTTCCCATCAAATCCATACCCTTTCTTTCACTCAACAGAAAACAGACAAAAACAAGAAATTAGACATCAAAATGCCCAACAGTCCAATTAAGAAATGGGCGTTAGAACTAAACAGAGAATTCTCAACAGAGGAAACTCAAATGGCTGAAAGACATTTAAGGAATTGATCAACATCCCTAATCATCAAGGAAATGCAAATCAAAACAACTCTGAGATACTACCTTACAAATGTCAGAATGGCTAAGATCAAAAACACTGAAGACACCTTATGCTGGAGAGGATGTGGAGCTAGGGGAACTCTCCTCCACTGCTGGTGGGAATGCAAGCTTGTACAACAACTTTGGAAATCAATATGGTGCTTTCTTAGAAAATTGGGAATCAATCTCCCTCAAGACCCAGCTATACCACTCTTGGGCATATACCCAAGGAATACTCAATCATACCACAAGAGCACTTGCTCAGCTATGTTCATATCAGCATTGTTTGTAATAGCCAAAACCTGGAAACAACCTAGATGCCCTTCAACTGAAGAATGGATAAATAAAATGTGGTACATATACCACAATAAAATGTACCACATTTTATTTATCCATTTAATGACATCATTCAATGACATCATTCAATGACACCCATTCAATGACATCATGAAGTTTGCAGGCAAATGGATGGATCTAGAAAAAAATCATCCTGAGTGAGGTAACCGAGACTCAGAAAGACAAACATGGTATGTACTAATTCATAGAAAGATACTAGATGTGGAACTAAGATGACTGGACTGCTACTCACATCACCAGGGAGGCTACCTGGAAAACAGGACCCCAAGAAAGACACAGGGATTGATTGCCCAATGACGGAGAAATGGATGAGATCTACATGAACAGCCTGGACATGAGTCGGGGTAATGAAGGGCGAGGGTCGAGGGAAAGAGAGCTTGGGGGAGCGGGAGATCCCAGCTGGATCAAGAACAGACAGGGAGAATAAGGAATAAGAGACCATGGTAAATGAAAACCACATGAGAATAGGAAGAAGCAAAGTGCTAGAGAGGCCCACAGAAATCCACAAAGATACCCCCACAATAGACTGCTGGCAATGGTCGAGAGACAGCCCGAAGTGACCTACTCTGGCCAAACGCCCTAATTGTTGTGCTAGAAACCCCATCCAACGACTGAGGGATCTGGATGCAGAGATCCATGGCCAGGCCCTGGGTGGAGCTCCGGGAGTCTAATTAGAGAGAAAGAGGAGGGTTTATATGAGCGAGAATTGTTGAAACCAAGGTTGGATAAAGCACAGGGACAAATAGCCAAACGAAGCACATGAACTATGAACCAATGGCTGAGGGGCCCCCAACTGGATCAGGCCCTCTGAATGGGTGAGACAGTTGATTGGCTTGATCTGTTTGGGAGGCATCCAGGCAGTGGGACCGGGTCCTGTGCTAATTGCATGAGTTGGCTGTTTGAAACCTGGGGCTTATGCAGGGTCGTTTGGCTCAACCTGGGAGGAGGGGACAGGACCTGTCTGGACTGAGTCTACCAGGTTGATCTCAGTTCTAGGGGGAGGTTTTGCCCTGGAGGAGGTGGAAATGGGGGGTTGGCTGGGGGGAAGGGGAGAGGGGCAGGAAGGGGGAGAACAAGGGAATCCGTAGCTGATACATAGAACTGAATTGTAATGTAAAATATAATAAAATAAAATAAAAAGAGAAAAAAAAGAAAACAGACAAAAAAAAAAAACCCCAACCAGACAAACCAGAATAAGATAACAAACAAACAAAAAACAGAAAAGAGGTGCCAAAGAAAAACCCTAAGAAACACATACAGACACAGACACACATATCTACACACACAGAAATCCCATAAAAACACAACATTACCACTATTGACTAGTCTCTATATGAAATCGAGAGGCTGAAAATTGTCCTTTCTAGTTATGTGAAGAATCGTGTTGGAATTTTAATGAGAATTGCATTGAATTTGTAGTTTGCTTTTCATAGAATGGCCATTTTTACTATGTTAATCCAACCCATCTATGAGCATGGGAAATCTTTCCATATTCTTCTTAAATTTCTTTCTTCAATGTCTTTTAATTACATAAGTTTTTCACTTGGTTAGAGTTTCCCAAGATATATATTATATTTTGTTAAAGGTTTTATTTCCGTGATTTGTTTCTCAGTCTATCATTTGTGTATAGGAGTGCTACTGTTTTTTGTGAGTTAATTTTGTATCCAGCTACTTTGCTGAAAGTGTTTATCAGCTATGGAAGTTTCCTGGTGCTATTTTTAGGGTCACTTATATATACTATCATATCATCTGCAAATAAGGGTACATTGACATTTCTTCCTATTTGTGTTCCACTGGTCTCCTTCTATTGTTCTAAGACTTCAAGTACTATATTTAGGAATGGAGATAGTGGACCACCTTGTCTTGTTCCTGTTTTACTGAACATGTTTTGAGTTTACCTCCATTTTAGGTTGATGTTGCCTATGGGCTTGCTGTAATTGGCCCTTATTATATTGAGATACATCACTTGTATCCATAATTTCCCCATGAAGTGGTGTTATTTTTTCCAAAGGCCTTCTCTGCATTGAATCAGATGATCATGTAGCTTTTATCTTTCAACCTGTTTATGTGGTAGATTATGTTTACTAATTTACATATGTTGAACCACCCCTGCATCTCTGAGATGAAGCCTATTTGATCACTTAGTGGATAATCTTTTTGATGTGTTTGCAAGTATTTTATGACAATTTTTGCATCTATGTTCCTAAATCAGGTGTTATTTTAATGGTCCTGCCTTTGTATGTTACTTGGTCTTTTTCCTTTACTGCTTTTAATATTCTTTCTTTGTTATGTGACGTTAGTGTTTTATTAATGAGGGGAATTTCTTTTTCTGGTCTAGTTTATTTGGTGTTATGTTTGCTTCTTGTACCTTGATAGGAACCTCCTCTTTAGGTTAGGGAAATTTTCTTCTACAATTTTGTTGAAAATATTTCCTGTGTCATTGGCTTGAGTTTCTTCTCTTTCCTCTATTCCTATTACTTGTGGATTTGATATTTTCATCATGTCCTAGATTTACTGGATGCTATTTTGAAGTTCCTGTCTCGTATTTCATCTATATTGCATTTTCAGGACCGACTGTGGAAGGCTTGTTGAATTCTAATGGGGAAATATTATCTTGTAGGTTAATGATTATGTTTTTGCCCAGGTGTCTGAGCATCTGGTTTGGGGATAATTGTAATTCTAGGTGCTAATATCTAGTCTTGTCTTTGTTGGGTGGATGTTCCATTTTCTGGTTCCCTTTGCCCTCCCTGTATTTTAGGAAAGTGTGGTAGCTAAAGGGTTGCCTGGGAGGGCCAGGTGTGGCCACTGGGGGTCCAGGATAGAAGTGTTTCTAGGTTTTGGAGGTTGACAAGAAGGAATGGGGATGTGTTAGTAGGAAGACTGAGAGGGTCCTTAGGAAGAAAGACCCTGGGTTTGTCCTAAGGTTTGGTTGAATTCCCAGGGATTGGAGGTAGTGTGGGGAGACAGACCCCTGTAATCAGTCTTCTACAGGACTGGCAAATGAGACTAGAGAGACTACTGGAGGACAAGAAAGAGAATAGGAATCACCTTCCAGAGTCCAGCTTAGTGTGGCTACTGGGGATTCTAGTTAGAGATTGTTTCTAGGCATCAGAGATTCACACAAGCACACACACACACACACACACACACACACACACACACACAAATGGGAGTGGGCTGGAAGTGGGGACTGAGGTCTGCACTGGGTGGTTTTGTGTATCAACTTGACACAAGCTTAGAGTCATCAGAGTAAGGTGCCTCAGCTGAGACAATGCCTTCTTGAGATCCAGCTGTAAGGCATTTTCACATTTAGTGATCAATGGGGAACAGCCCCACCCATGATGGGTGGTGCCTTCCCTGGGCTGCTGGTCCTGGCTACTATAAGAAGGTGGGCTGACCAAACCAGGGGAAACAAGTCAGTAAGCAGCTCCTCTCCATGGCCTCTGCATTAGCCACTGTCTCCAGGATTCTGCCCTGTTTGAGTTCCTATCCTGACTTCCTTCAGTGATGAACAGCAATACTGTAATGGAAGCCAAATAAACCCTTTCCTCCCCAACTTGGGGTTTGGTCATGGTGGTTTGCCATAGCAATAGAAACCCTATGACAGGGTCCTCAGGAAGGAGGAAAGTTAGGTCCACTGCAAGATTTGGTGGAGTCCCCAGGGATTGGAGGGAGAGTTGGAGAATAGGTCTTTGCAAGTGGTATGCTATGGGGATGGGAATGAGACAGAAATTTGCAGTGGAGGATAAGAAGGAGAGCAGATCACCTGTTTCATTTCCAGGTTGTAGTGGCCAGCTGGTTCCCAGGTAGACAGTGCCTCTAGGTATTGGTGGATGACACAAAGGAATATGAATGGACAAGAAGCAGGGGTGGGGGCTGAGAGGTCCTCAAGAAGGAGGAAATTTGGGTCTCCTATTTGTAGAGTCTGCTGGGAATGGAACCAGAGTGATGGACAGCCCCCTGCAGGCGGTCTGCTACAAGACTGTGGAGGAAACTGGGGATTTGCAATGGAGGACAGGAAGCAGAGTGAAGACCACCTTTGTGGTTCCCAGGCCAGCCTGACCACTGAATTACCGGATAGAGAGTCTCATATACTATAGTTTTTATTCATGTGTCTTGCACCAATTTCTTCCTCACTAATGACATATTCTATGTGTTTTAAAATGCTGTTTCCCATCATCAAAAACGATGTCTCCTCCTCTTCCTTTTTATCCAATGCTTCATTTTTTATGTTTTCCTTTATGGAAAAAATCCTCAAAAGATCTATGTAGCTTCTGAAGAAACAGCCTGCCTCCACCGTAGGCTTAAAAGCCATCATATATATAGTAAAGACAAGCTAGGAACATTCCTGTTTATGATTAAACCTGTTTCTCAAGAATTGGCTATGCCCCACCTGTAACCTTAACTGCAAATAGTTCTGTACTGCCTGTTCCAGGAATGGCCATCATGTCTTTGTTTCAGAAAGTTATTTATAACCATCTTGTATCCATACCTTTGTTTCAAAAGGTTAGATGACCACCTTGTTATGACTGTCTTGCTGTACCCACTTTGCAACCATGTCTTTGTTTCAGGAGGTCATTAGGACTAACTTGTTATGTTTATGTTCTGCTTCTATAACCCCACATATTTTACCAGCCAAATCCCCATTTCAAGACTCTCTACCCCTGAGCTATAAAAGCCTTGTCTTCCTCACATCCAATGCTGACCTCTCAAAGCCACGTCTTAGGGGGAGGCGGCCCATGTACATGAATGAAAAAGCTTGCTTTAATTAATTGTTTGCTTTAATTAATTCGGCCATGATGATTTGGGTTGGTGGTCTTTCTCCTCCCATCTTTGGGATTAACACTTCAACACCTCAAACTCACCCATTTCCTGTCTTTATTCCATTCTGCTGAGAATCACATTTCTATCACTCCACCTACATTTCTGTATTAACCACTCAGTCTGCACTGCCAAATTCCTGGTTAGTTCTAAGGCTTACTCTGTTGTCACATAAGATGTGATCATTTACTCTAATGTGATGGATCCAGTCACCTAATATCCCTAATAAAGGAGAAATATTTTATTCCCCGCTGACACACCAAAATATACTTACTACTATTTTAACTTTATTTGACTAATAGCTTAGTGAATGGATAAAGACCCTTTCAGGCATATGCTTTTCACTGGAAATATCTCTCAATATAGCCATTTATAAAACAATATTGGAAATTTGTGATAAGAATCCTTGTGATTAGGTTAGAACAGAACTCTTTACTTGTATATAAGACACAGAAATAGACATTAAAAATTCCTTACTTCAGTATACATGAGTGTATATATCACAATCCACTGGAATAAACAGTGTTGCTTTTGAGCATGTAAGTTTATGAATTATTTTCCCCATGATGTTTGTGAGCTCCTTGAAGGCATAGCCTAACGTCTTATTTGTCATATTTTCCCCACTGTTATCTTGCTCCCTTGTAGAAACTCAGAACATGATTCTAGGATGCTTTATTTATTGAATGCATGCTTGGTGGTGTTAAAGAATGGAACAGACGGAAGGAGAGCTGGGTACATTGATGTCTGCTTTCACCTACAATCCACTGTAAGATAACTGACATGTTAGGACAGAACATGACAGTTTGTTTTGAGCCATTTACTATATAACTGGCCTTTTGGTCCTCAGGGGACTAAAGCAGGGGACTTCAAATAAATGACAACTTCCCACTTTGTATCTAGCTCCCTGGCAATTTCCCTTAATACAAATTTGAAAAGATTTTCCAAAGCCTATTTTGTTTCTAATTTATGTATTTACCCATTACTATGATGAGTAGATTGTCAGCTAGAGCTTTTAAAGTTCACTTCCTGGACATAGACAATGATGTTAGCAGTGCTTGCTGTAACATGAACCTTTGTGCTATGGAGCAAGTCATCTTTTAACCTGTTGGATGAATGCATGTAATAACGAGTTGTGTAACTTTCTACCTAATGATGAGCGGTTAATTGTATTTGCACATATCATTTAGAGCTTACAATAACCTGGAAACGCATTTGCTACCTTTTAAGGTCTCCAGCTAGGAAAACGCCGTGGCTTGTTTACTCTCATTTATTGTAGCAACCATGCCAAACCCTCTCCTGGGTAGAGAGGATTCAGTGATAACATAGCCACTGCCTTTAAAGAACTTCAATTTTGGGGGCAGGAAGAAAAGATAAAAAATACGATTATTACATTAATTTAAAACTATGCTACCTCCATGAACAAGGGGCCTGGGAAATATCTCCGTTATGTTTTCTATAAACAATTAAAAATCTGAACCAAGGCTGCGACTTCAAGTCCAAGGTTTTTTTCTTCTACAGAGTGAGCCTTCATTTCCTTTATCTGTGATTTTTTCTTACACCTGATAGAAGCCAGCTAAACCAAAATCAATAAAATATGATTAATGAAATTTCACATGAAGAAAAGAGCTAAGTTATAACATTTTCTGAAGGAGGTCACAGAATGGAACAGGGGTGTGGATAAGCAGTGATAGGAGGGCAGGATCCCCTTGCCGAAATGCTGGCCAACAACTGACTTTTGCTTTTAAAGTTTTTAAACATGATTATAGATGAAATGTGCAAGTGAAGCAAGCATCGTGAACCTAAATTAACCAGACCCGAAGTCTGCAGAGCTCAGTGAACTTTTACATAGTAAGAATAGCCGTTCTGAAGCTGTAGAGCTTTACATTGGATTTTACACTTTCACTATACAAATGTGCTTTTATGCCCTTATCCACCGTTATAAACTCACAAACTATCATAAATTATATATAGTAGTGGTTAAGTGTGTGGCAATTAATTAACAGTCCCTGTTATCCCATAGCTATTATTAGCTGTTATTTTACCCTCTTATCAATCTTCCAACATACACACACAAAGAGGAAGAGAGAGAGAGAGAGAGAGAGAGAGAGAGAGAGAGAGAGAGAGAGAGAGAGAAGACAGAGAGAGAGAGAGGAAGACAGAGAGAGAGAGAGAGAGAGAGAGAGAGAGAGAGAGAGAGAGAGAGAGAGAGAGAGAGAGAACGCATGAAGACTCACACTAAAGAAAGAATGACATGTACTTAGTAGCTCTTTGAAAGTGGATAGCTGATTCTGGAGAACTTTTGTCTACTTCTAAATTCACATCAGGCTCCAAAGGAACTAGACAGGACTTTGCTTTCTAGGTTCTAGTGAGGAATAAAATAATGTTTCTGAACAACAGTCTGACTGCACTAGAGAGCTCTTTTATAATGAGATTTGAAACAGGATTTACCCGGAGACTACTATTAGAATATCCATATGAAATATCTGACCTTCACAGCAGAGAGCCCAGTGCTTCCTTCCCTTGCATACTTTGAGTTCTAATGCTCTTAATCCTGTTCCCATTATTAATCCTGTCCATATATTCCTTTAGATGTGTGTTCTTTTATCGTTATGCAGGAAACCAGAATCAAAACCAATGTGAGGGTAATTTAAATTCTAATGATCAATATTCTCCTTGCTTGGCCACTAGATCAATGATCTTCTGGATCATTAATGCTTTGTTGGTGTATAATCCTCCCCACCCCAATCTTTTTGTTTGGTACTTAATTCCTGACATGTGGATGTTGGGAAGACTGTCAACCCTTTCCACAATCTCCCCTTAAATGATGCTTGAATTTTGTGTTGTGAATATGGATTATTTAACATAATTGACAAATATTATGCAACTTCTAATGTGATTACATTTTTTTTAAAGTTTTATGATAGAACTCCTACATAATGTAAAAAATTAACTGATATTCTTGTTAAAATATAATTCATTATTGTTTTGCCAAAAGAAGTATACGTAATAAGGTATTTGGGGTTTACAGTTGAGTTTTGTTTTTTAAATTATAGCTAATGTATGTTTTGGAACCTTATTGACATTTAACTTGAAAGCTGTCAAACACATCTGTTTGAATTAAAAAGTCATTGAGTTTTGGTAAATATTTAAACCATTAAACTACTACTGCATTAATATTTTATAACACATGAACCACTTGTCAAAACTAGTCCCATATTTCTTATGGCCAAGATGACACCCCTCACAAGTTGTGGAACATTCTGGGTCACTTAATTTTTACTCTAACTTTACCTTTTCTTGAACATCATATAATTAGAATCATGTTATTTTTGCATTTTCTTTCTTTTGGTTAGTACAGTGCTGTTGACATTCAATATTATGTGTAGTAGTAACTTTTCTTTCATTGTTTAAGAGTATTTTACACTTTATCTGTTTATCAGATGGGCTGTTTACATTTTTCTTAATTAGCAATATTGTTGCTGTAAACATCTGTGTAAAAGCCTTTGTATAAAAGATTTTATTTTTTTCTTGTGTGGATATCTATGAGTGGAATTGCCGGGGCATATGGTAGATCTGTGTTTAACATTTGAAGGAACTGTTAAATATTTCTAAATGAATATGCAATTTGCATTTCTAGCATCAGTTAATAAGAATTTCTGTTATCATACTTTTTATTAACAACTGATATTGCCAGTTTTTGTCATGTTAGTCATTCTAATTGATGCTTAGTGATAGTTTATTGTGGATTTAAACTGCATTTCTTTAATCATCGGTGATATTGATATCTCTTCATATGCATTTTAGCCATCTCTCTCTCTCTGTCTCTCTCTCTGTCTGTGTGTGTGTGTGTGTGTGTGTGTGTGCGCGTGCACACACACGCACATGTGTGTGCATGTATTGAATGTTCAAATCATTTGCTGGTTTTTATTGAGTGTCTGTTTTTATATTCTGGACACAAGTCCTTCTATCATGTGTCTGTTTTGTAGGTAGTTTCTACTGAGCTGTGTCTTCTCTAATAGTCTCTGTAGTGAATGAACAAGACATTGTATTGTATGCCTGTAACCCCAGCACGTAGGAGGTAAAGGCAGAGGGAATCAGTAATTCAAGGTCACCTTCAGTGAAATAGGGACTTTGAAGTCAGTCTAGACTACATGAAATCCTATCTCAAAAATAACAAACAAAAGAAAAAAAAGAAAAATAGCAAAGGAAAAAAAAATTCCCCCTAATAAAATGCTTAGTTTAGCAAAATTTTGATGAAATACATTATTAAAGTTGCCATACTGCTCTTAACTTTATTCTTTAATAAATTATATTGAGTGAATTGATTTTCATATGTGAAATTCAACTTGCATTATCAGCAAAACCTGCATTTGACCAAAATGCATCATACTTTCATTTATATATTGACTGGATTTTAAAAATAATTTGTTAAATATTGTATATATGTCATTTTCTGATGAATTCTGGTCTTTTGTCTTGTTTTTCCTCAGTATTTGTGTTTTTATATCAAGTTATTAATGACTCTATAAAAGGAGTTGGCCTGTATTGCTCCATTTTAACACATCTTTATAAAGAATTGGTGCCGTTTATTCTTCAACATAAAAATATTATTATAAAGGGCAGTCACCTTTTCTTCAAACTATTTTAGTTTCCTTAATTCCTGAATCTCTTTCTCTCTCTCTTTCTCATTTCTCTGGCAAGTTGTGGCTTCTAAAGAAGTTAAGTAGGCATTTTGTGACAAAGTGTTTTCACAATTGCTTTCTCGTTATTCTTTTGATGTCCATAAGGTCTGTTATGATGACTTTTCTCATTCTTAATATTGATAACTTGTGTCATCTACCTATTTGTAGGAGTAATCTATATGTGCCCTATTGGTGAAATTATGATGGCCATTCCACGTAGTTAAAAGGAAGATTTATTTAGTGGGTAACTTACAAAAAAGGGAAAGGTAGGTTGTGGGGTCTGGAAAAGGTGTATCGAAGTCCAGCGGTGTTCTCTGGAGCTCTGCTCGGTCCACCTCCACCTTTCAGGGTACCGGAACAGAGAGCACTCGCCCACTCAGGTCTCTGGTCTCCAGGCTCCTCCCCTGGCACCGCCTCGTAGGTGTGACAGTTGCCAGAGTCTCAATGGGGGTTGGAACTTCCAGATCCAAGCTGAAATGGCTACCCACTACAGTGCCCATTATGTCAAATTAGTTGATAGTACTATTAAAGCTTGTTATATTTTTACTGAAATGTATCTGAGTGTGTATGTGTGTGTGTGTGTGTGGGGGGGGGGGGTGTCTGTGTGTACCTTGACATATGTGGTGGTCAGAGGAAAATTTGTGTTAGCATGCTATTTCCTCCCACTGTATGAATCCCAGGGATGGACTGGGCCATTAGGCTTGACAAAAAATGATTTTTGTTAAATCAGCCATGCTTGGCAGCTTACTTTTTGTTGTTTTTTTTCTTTTTAAAAGATTATATCTGAGCCAGGCGGTGGTTGTGGTGGTGGTGGTGGCGGCGGCGGCGGCGGCGGCGGCGGCGGCGGCGGCGGCGGCGGCGGCGGCGGCGCACGCCTTTAATCCCAGCACTCAGGAGGCAGAGGCAGGCAGATCTTTGTGAGTTCAAGGCCAGCCTAATCTACAGAGCAAGATCCAGGAAAGGCACAAAGCTACACAGAGAAACCCTGTCTTGAAAAACCAAAAAAAAAAAAAAAAAAAGATTATATCTGATTACATTTTCCAGGCTGGCTATGAACTCCTCCTATTTCTCCTCTGTGAATATGAGTAGGTATCAGTGTGCCTGGATTTGCTATTTTTTTATTGTTTGCTGAGCTTCATTGAAGTACATTTAACAAATAGAAATTTCATGCACTCAGCATATACAATGTGACTATTTGATTCAGAAATACATTTTGATATAATTTCCACCATAAAATTAATCAGCACATCTAGGACCACACAATATTGTCTTTCTTTTTGGTATTTGTATACTGAAAATGTCTTTTCAGTAATTATATAAACACAACACATATACTCAATGTAAACTGAGACAATATTGACTCATACATGCATTTGATTTATCCTCAGAATGATCTTGTCAACTCATTTCAGCAAATGTTGGTGACATAAAACATTGCTCTAGTCTTGCATATAATAAAAATAATAACAAAACAGCATTTGGGCTGGAACATATCTCAGAGGTAAGTAGGGTATTTTACTATTATGTGCAAGGATCTGGGTTTGATCCCCATCACTACCAAAACAAACAAACAAACAAACAAACAAAAACCAAAAAACACCAAAAAATAGTAGTACCTGAGAAAGGAGTACAAAAAATGTACTCCATGCGCATAAGACAAGCTAAGATTTTGTTTAGATACCAGCAGCAGTGGTATTATCCTTGGTGGTTTTGCAATAGATGGGCCATGATGGATGAAGTTCTGTGAGTGGAGTTGAAAGCTATGGCCTTACCATTTGAATTACAGACAGAGAAAAATACATGAGAATATCCAAGGAAGAAACAAAGAATCAGAAAACTCAATGTGAACAAATGTGGCTGTTGGAACATGGTCCAAGAATGGACTCATGTGAGGAGATTTCTGAGTTCCTATGAGAAAACTCCAAGAAACTAAGATAAGAGTCTTCTGATCTCAGTTTCTTCAAAAAATATGGAATGGTTCTTGGATTATGCTTCTGTGCTGTTCCCAGATGTAGCAGATAGGAGTGTGTTTACTTCAGATTACCCATTAAACTGGCTACTGTTATCTATTTAGTTTGCCTCCATAGAAAACCAAGTTTTTGCCAAATGTGGCTTGCCCATCATGTGCAGCTCCTCTGTCATGTGCAGCTTGTTCTTGTGATTGCACACTTACTCATTTGATTTTTCTTAACCCTTAGAGTATAAATTGTCTGATGCTCTGAATAAAGTTGGCTATTGCATGAGTCTGTCTCATTTATTGTCTCCATTCTCCCAGGTCCTACCACCTCTAGAGCAGTAAACAAGTGGTCCTATAAATCAGGGACCTGAACTTGGCTATGAAATCAGAGAGTGGGACCCTCAGAGAATGGGTGAGTGAGCAGAAGCAAGAGAAGACTTCACCTCATGGGCTTGTGCATTACGTTTTAAAGAGAGGAGGAACACAAGTTTCAGAATCACCACTATTAGATGGCTTACAAGTTGTTTGTGATTATAATCCCTGTTTTCCAGAAGATGAAACTTTAAGTGAAGAAGTATGGGAGAGAGTCTGAAAGAATATTGAAAAGGGCTTTGCCTCAGCCTCCTTACTGGAGCCTCCTTTTAATGCATAGCCTCCATTGCCTGAAGATGACCCTGAAGCATGGGGTGAAGAATTTGATAATCAATCTAATGATACATTCCCTACATTTTCTGGTGAAGATTTAGAAAAGCTTATGAAAATGCTAAGTTTGCATCCTAGGCAAGCTAGGACACAGCAGGGAAATGAGATCCATTTCCCAATTCCTCCTTGGCCTCATGAGCTGTGCTTAGTATTTCCAGTGCAATTGCAGCAAAATCAAAATGTTTGTCAGGTGGAAGGGGTATGTGTCTGTCATTGCAGATGAATCCACTGAAACATTGTGGATTCCTCTTTAGTCCTTCTGGTCCCAGGCCATCCAGGATAATGGCAAAGGGATAGGAGACACTGAAAGTCATCAAAAAGGTAGCAAACTCCAGCTAAAGGACCAAAGGAGATAGTGTCCACATCACCAGAGTCAAGTCTACTCATGTGGGGCCGTTTTAAGGCCCTGTACACCAAAGGAGAAATTGGTCTGTGAAACACACAGAGCCCTATGTCACCTGAGAATCTTCTTCTGGAGATGCTAGCTGCTTTGACTTGTGCATCTGCAGTGAGCTCAGTGTATATCTGAACACATATATTGGTCCTATTTCCTTAGTCTCTTTTGCTTCAACTTGTAGATTAGATGGATCCAGCTTCTTTCATCATTACTAATGACTCTATTTATTATTGGGCCTTGGGACTGTAATAGACTCATTCATTCATCTGAAGAAGGGACTGCATTTAATTTTTCCTTGGGATTTGAATAATTTCTGTTTGCATAGGATAACAGTTGTGTTCCTATAAAAGGGCAAATATGAGCTTATGTTCTACAAGAAACCAGAACTACCAGTCATATGCGTTTCTTTTCAAGCTATTCTCTAGATTTATCTTATCAATATAATAATGTAACCAGTAGTGCTAGCTGTGGTGATATTGTGTTCCCCAAAATACTGTGTATCCTAATAAACTTATCTGGGGTCAGAGAACAGAAAAGTCACTAGATACTTAGGCTAGAAAATGTTGGCACTCAAGCCTTTAATCCTAGCATTCCAGAGGCAGAAATCCATCTGTTCAAGGATACAGCCAAGCATGGTGACTCATGCCTTTAATACCAGGGAGTGATGGTAGAAAGAAAAGATATACAAGGTGTGAAGACCAGAAACTAGAAGCATTTGGTTGGCTAAGCATTTAGGCTTTCGAGTAGCAGTTCAGCTGAGACCCATTCTGGATGAGGACTCAGGGGCCTCCATTCTGAGGAAACAAGACCAGCTGAGGATCCAAAGAGGTGAGGTAGCTGTGGCTTGTTCTGGTTCTCTGATCTTCCAGTTCAACCCAATACCTGGCTCAGGTTTGATTTTATTAATAAGAACTTTTAAGATTCCTGCTACAGATCACTGTTCTTGTTGGCAGAGTATTAAATACAATGTTTTCACTGATTTAACCTTTTTTGCTATGTTTATAATTTGCTTGCTTATAGGATACTTTTGCATCAAATGTCAATTCGATTTATCTAACATTTCAAATCAAAACCTCTCTGGATATCCTGCATTTAAAAAATAAAAAAGGGGGACATGTCAGAACACAGTCCAAAAATGGAGTCATGTGAGGAGACTTCTGAGTAGTTTTGAGAAAACTCCAAGAAACCAAGACAACAGTCATGTGACCCCAGTTTCTTAAAATACATAGAATTGTTCTTGAATTATGCTTTCATGTCCCTCCTGGGTATAGACTATATGAGTAAGTTTACTTCAGATAATTCATTACATTTGGCTATTGTTATTTGTTTATGGAAAACCATGCTTTTGCCACATACTGCTTCTCCTTGTGATTGTACACCTTACTCAGGTGATTATTCTAATGCTCAGGGTATAAACAGTCTAATGCTCTGAATAGAGTTAGCTATTGATGAGACTTTAGTCTGCTTCATTTATCAGCTCTATTCTTCTAGGTTCCACTGCTTCTAAAGTGGCAAACAGTGGCTATATAGACATTGTTGAGTGAATAATTGTTTTTATAAATCAAATGCTAATTTTAAATAGGCTGATAGAAATAACCCATGTTGCAGTGTGTGGAAATATAATGATAATAAATCTCACATCTGTGCTTGCACAGGCAACTCCTTGCCCAAGTCTAAAAGGCTCTTTGATCCACACCACCTAACATTCATTTTGTTCATTTTCAGGGCCAAGTTTCCTTTGCCTTCTTATGAAGCTTTTCTTAACATTACACCCTAGATATAATCAGATGCCACTTCATTTTGTCAGCCATTATCATAGCATTTACATTGAGAACATGGAGTCACATGCTGGATGGTATTGCTACGTTTTGAGACACTCAAGAGAAAATTTTCTAATTAACTGGTTGTTGCTGGAGGGCTTCTCTCCAGGTCCCACCATGCCCCGCAGTCCCACAATCCATGTATAAAATAATCACTCAGACGCTTATATTACTTATAAACTGTATGGCTGTGGCAGGCTTCTTGCTAACTGTTCTTATATCTTAAATTAACCCTTTTCTATAAATCTATATCTTGCCACGTTGCTTGTGGCTTACCGGTGGGCGTCTTTACATGTTGCTTGTCCTGGCAGTGGCTGCAGTGTCTCCCTCTCCTTCTTTCTGTTTCCCCAATTCTCCTCTCTCCTTGTCCTGCCTATACTTCCTGTCTGGTCACTGGCCATCAGTGTTTTATTTATATAGAGTGATATCCACAGCAACTGGTCTTTATATAACTAGTTATTAGAACTTATGGGTATTTAAAACACACAGTAGAAGAAAAGAACCGTATTAAATCGACTCTCATGTTGATACATTTCTGTCATGCTTTTTTTTGCTATTCTTTCTTGCGGTCTTGATGGCAAATTCCCTGTCTGCAGCAGGAGACTGAAATAATACCACACATGCTTCACCGCTCTGTACTTACACATTTGCCCATTCCTTCAGCCCACAATGAAGTCAGTCCTGTTTTTCCACAAAACTAAATGTAAGGTAAGAGATTCTTAACCAGAAATAATTCTCAGAAACTCCCAACAAACAGTACTCTTCATGTTCTGAATTTCAGTGATGTGTCTGTATATGTATGTGCATGTTTGTATGTGTGGGGTACATGCCTATGCATGTGTCAGTGTTTGTGGCGATCAGAGGACAACCTTGGCTATCATTCTCAGAATGCCATCTATTCCTTCTGAGATTGGTCTTTCATTGGCCTGGAGTGCAACAATTAGGTAAGACGAGCTGGCAAGCAAATCTCAGGAATTCCTCTGTCTCTGATTTTGCAGTTCTGCTCAGATCAATGCCATCACTATGCCAGACACTTCAAGTAGGTTCTAGAAATCTATCTTATGTCGTTATGCTTGTGAGACAAGTACTTTTCTGATGACTAAGCCCTCTTCCCAGTCTCCACCAAGACTTTTATATACAAGTTCACTACTGGTTCCTTGATGCTATTTATAGGCAGATTTTTGTATTACACATACTTTGTGTGCAATACCAAAAGGAGTATTAGGTGCCCTCACTGTAGACACATACTTAATGTAAATTTGATGGCTTATTATCGAGCACAGACTATTTGCCAGACATTATGTTGACCACAAGCTATATTTAGTAGTTACTGAACAAGTGGTTCCCATCACTTGCATTGGGAGAACTCAGGTGTCATAATGTGGATGCAAAAGTAATTTAGAGGCAGAAAAATAAAACAGAACTGGCCAGAAATACACCCTCTGGCAAATACCAAACTTCACAAACCTATTTGAAACCAAGTTTTGCTTGTGAAAATTCTTCACAAATCTCTAAAAAGTCTTAAAGCAGTTTGAAAAAAAATGATAACCTAAGAAGAAATAAACTTTCTTTTTCAATATGGAAGGAGTGCTAAGGAACTTTGTAGTTTCAGTTACAATTATCAGCATGTCTTTTTGTGAATTTCACACTAACTAATTTTATATTAAGTTTAGCCATTTAAACCTAAATGTATTTGGTCCTTCAGAGCAAGAGTAGACTCTGAATAAAAAGCTAAGCATGAGTTACAACCAAAAGAGGAAAAAAAAAAAGAAATCTATTGAAGCTTTTCCCCTTTTCTGAGCAAATAATCAGGCTGCATAATTTTCACTGACTTGTGGCATCTTTCTTTGACTGTAGAGCTTTCCCTGAGATGCTGCCTTCTCCTTCCTTTCTTCATGGATTGTTTTGGAGATTCATGCTAACCCAGCTCTTTCAAAAACTCCTTCTAGTTCTTTCTCTTGGCAAAGCAGAATGTCTTTGACAACCCTAACACAGCATATCTGAATGGCTTTTGCTTTCACAGCTATAGGATTTGCATTAGTGTTTTAAAAATAAAATGCATATTTTCTTTAGAAGTATTTCAATTTTAATATTCTGTTTGAGGAACAATACTTTCGGGTTTGCACCTGCATTTCAGAAAGCATGCCTATCCTGAAGTGTGTACTTCTTACCCTACCAGGTAACTGAGGCCATCCTGCTCCAAAGTTGAATAAGCAAGACAATGGAGAATGGAGACTTGGGAGTCAATTCACTGTGCAGGTCACTGGTGACGACCTGCCTAACAGCTGTCTGAGGAATAGTGATGTCTTGGCAGGCAGAAGTCTTCATGCACTTACTTCATTTCTCCCTCTGTGTTTGGAGACTTTGTGGAGTACTCTGTGATGCTGAGTAAGGTGAGTTGACACCTTCTTATTTACAGCTGACTGGGTTAATATTTTCATCTCCTTTTCACACTTTTGATGCTTTATACAGTGACCGTTCTTCTTTTTTTTATATCACCCCTCTCAAAACTAGATTTCTAGGTCAAATATTGGCTGTGCTTCTTTTATTTTGGTCACTTGTGCTTGTTCCACTCCTAAGCTAATTTTAAAGCTTGCATTGTTTTCTTTGCATTGTTCACTGTCAATAAAATAGAAATGACTGCAGTTTGTCAATCTTGTACATTTGACAATTTCCATTTTCAGATAAGTGAACTACAAAGCAAAACAACTACTTGCCTGAAAGAGGAGCCTACCAGGAAAAAAATCTTGTGGGGCTTGGCTTTTATACAGAGATGCCTTTTTACAGAATATAAGTTCCAAATCAGGGAACTTGTTTAAAGTAGGTGCTCAATGAATGTTTGTTGAATGAATAAATAATGAGAGAACAAGAGCAAACTCTGATGAACACACATGATAGCCATTCATATTTTATAATAGCATCTAGGATTGTAAACACCACTGGTGCCTGACAGGGTGTATCCTGCTTATGCTAATTTAGATGTAGTAACAGTGGTTTGAAATAAGAACTTGCTCTATACATATGGCCAACTGAGAATATTATTCCCACTGCAAAGCTACTCTGTGATTTTAGATCTCTTGCATATTGAAAAAAAACTATTTTGTGTTTTATTAGTCAGTATCTTTTCTTTTATAAGTAGATGAGAAATATATTCTGAATAATAAAACAAAGTCACAGGCAGAATATGTGAAGGAATATGCCCCTGAGGTTAGCACCAAAGAATCTCATGGAAGGGTGTGTATTTTATAAATATGAATAAGTCCTTGATCCACTATTTGCTGGTGCCTTCTAGCTACTGGGTAGGGCAAAGCTTGCTCTTTAACTCCCCAACTTAAAGTTATAGAAAGGACCTTTTTACTTTTTTTTTCTATAGCTTACCTGAAACATTGTTGGATCTTTTTCTATAATGATTATCAAAAACAGGAAACCAAATGTATCCTACAACACATAGCTTCAGTGAGGTAAATCAAGAATCCCAGTTTGCCTCTGCCATCACTCCGAGTTGAAATCTCATATCCTAACAATGTACACGTGGATCTGTGTATGCTCTTGACCTTGTCTTTTGGATCTGTACATCTGATATCATCTCTGATATCAATGCGTTTGAAATTCTCTTGTATCTCACTGACATGACTTGATCAATACAACTTTTTCCAGCACCTCCTCACTCGCTGACATTACTAGGTGTTCATGTCTCATTTTTCGTAATGTCCCACTCTTGGAAGCAGGTGGTTCTCCATGGAATATTGGTTTCTTTTATCAGAGAACCATTACACCTCACAAGATCTAAACTCAATATGTTACAAATAGCACCTCTAAACTGTGAGTCTGAGAAAGAGGACCCCTTTTTTAAGCTCTCCAGTTTGGCATTGTCTTCTAACACCTTTGTTCAGAGCTGAGGTTGGCCATGGGATGTATCCCTGTAATATGTATGCTTTAAAGATTTTCCGAAGATGTTTCATCAGGAATAAATATTTTGCTATTGAAATTTTTTTCATAGATGTTTATAAATGAGACCAGTAGAAGGGCAATAACTTTGAAATCATTGCTATTTGCTTCTGCTGCTGACCTTGAAGCTTTGCATGTTCACAGGTACTATAATATATGATGTGTGCCGCTTTGTGAGATAATATTGGCATGGGAGGTCTTTTTTTTTTTTTTTTTTTTTTTTTTTTTTTTTTTTTTTGGTTTTTTCGAAACAGGGTTTCTCTGTATAGCTTTGCGCCTTTCCTGGAGCTCACTTGGTAGCCCAGGCTGGCCTCGAACTCACAGAGATCCGCCTGGCTCTGCCTCCCGAGTGCTGGGATTAAAGGCGTGCGCCACCACCGCCCGGCTGGCATGGGAGGTCTTTAAACAGAAGTGCTAATTGAACCCACTAGGCTTTGGGTTCCATATATCCACTGTGTGTTTCTTGTAGGTATAAAGTATACTCAGGGCTTGTAGTTGTATTCAATATCTTGATTTGAGTTTTGACAAGGTAGTTAAGTTGGGATACTGAAATGAAAGAAATAATGCGAATAATAATGCTATGAAAAAGACTTGGTGATTTGTTGCATACAGGATGGATGAGAAAGGGAAAATGAAAATCAGGAGAGTTTCTTGGTTAAAATTGGTTGCTAATATTATAATTAAAAACAAGAATGGTGATATTAAAGCAGATGTCTACTAGAAGGTTAAAAATGTGCACTTTAAAATTTGAAGTGAAGAGCTGGGTGAATGGATTCAGGAGTCTTTTCACAAGCATCATAGTGAATCATTTTTTTCCATGGGTCTGATATGAATCTTGAAATGCTATAAATACTAATATTTTGAGTCCACCTCAAAAGGGATACGTGAGTAGAAAACGAAGATTTTTCTTTTAAAAGAATCAACCTCAATTTATTTCCTCATCTTCTTTTAGGATTTTTAAATGCTAAAATCAAGATTGAAACAGCAACAGCAAGAAAATGTTGGTTTAATTAGCTGTCAGACTACAAAGTGAGGAGCATGCGCCCTATGCTAATGTGAGAATTGCTGTGATTATAGGAGCTGTAGGTAAATTACATGTTTTAATAAATACGAATTACTTTAGCTTGAGAAATGTGAAAGTTATTTCAAGGTTATATTTGTATTACATTCATTTTTCTTGAGAGATATAACTGTTATTCTGGGGTTATATTTTCATTTCATTGAACACTTTCTTACTGCAACCATTAACATTTCTGCTAAGGAAAATGGATCAAGGGATGTAATTATATCTGTGATGACTTCTCATGCCATCTAGGCTCAATATGAACTGTGGAGGTTCGTGAGTCATGTGTTTTAAGGCAGTTTTGACATTAATCTGCTAAGGGAAAAAATGAAATTTGATAGAAATTTTACTTCTTTTAAAAGATATTTAACATTAAATCCCATATTCATGTGAAGGAATTCTCATTGGCTTATTTTTCCTTAAGTTTTCTTGAATAGGTCAAGGACAAGGCTTATAGATAATTAAGCCCATTGGACCACAAAGTAGGGAAACTATTCAGCCTTCAGATTTTTTTATGCCCATAAGCACCATTTCATTCATGCCTCTTTTAATAGAGATGGTGTAGAGATGCTACATATATTTGGTAATTGATTTCTTCCTCTGCACATATAAAAGACACAGTCAAGTGATCATTCTCAGCCTAGAATTCTTTGCACACATTCATCCAAATGACTGGACTTGCAATACATAGTAGAAATGACTATGTTCAAACACCAGGTGGATTCCTAGTGCAAACACTTGCTCATTCCTCTGTGATACAATTATAACTTTGTCTTATGCTATTAAGTGCTCTTCTTTAAATGCCAGCATGTTAGAATTGAAAATTCACTGGGACTTTACTCAAATCTTGTTAATCAACTTTGTATTATTCCTTGTTTTGGCAGAGTCCTGTTCAAATTAGTTTTTGCCATGCTGCCTTCTGGTTTAGTGAGTTGGCCTTGAATAAGGGCCGATCTTAAGGTCAGAACAGAATTGACTAGAATCTCCCAGCACATTAATTACAGCTTGCACTCCAATGAAGGAAGGGATAAAAAATCAACCTGATACTGTCTCCAACTTGAACATTTGCAGCATTCCTTGCTCCCTACCACAAACCTACCAGGTACTCCTCTGGGATGAGCTAAAGGCACAGTATCAAAAACATCTAGAAATTCTGTCTTTCCAGATACGAATCAATGTTACCTCTAACAGTAATTGTTTTAGCACTAACTACCTTCATTTCTTCATCTATAAAAGAAAACTGTGCATTCCTAATTCTAGGCTCTTCCTGGGTCTGGCTTCTTCTTACTCTTCCTTTCTTTTTCTTTTAAAAAAAAAAGTTAGCAAATTGTTACTTGTATGCAATGTATTGTGGTCATATTCCCATTCCCATTATCTTCTCTTAACCCTTTTCCACTCCTGCTGGCCTCCTTTGCTTCCAAATTGTTTCTTCTTATCCTTAGGTGTCGTGTGTGTGTGTGTGTGTGTGTGTGTGTGTGTGTGTGTGTGTGTGTGTGTGTGTGTTGTGCGGTGGCCACACAGCTTTCTGCTCCTTGTTCCTGATGGCAATGATGATGTTATATCCAGAGGACAGCATGATATAGTGTTACAGCATTCCTCCTCACCCTTTGGCTCGTACAGTCATCCTAAGCCCTCTTCTGAGATTTGGTCTCTCTATGGAGTTGAGATATATAGATATCCCAGTCAGGGCTGAGCATCCAGCATTCCCTTGTTCTCAGCTTTTTTAGGAGTTGAGAGCCTCTGCTCTGGCTCTCCACAGATGCTAAAAGGTAGTTCCCTGATTAAGACACAGAGATGCTACAGTCCAGGCTAACTAAAGGCATCCAGAGGCCTGCCTAGTGCCACTCAGTGCAAGTAGGTGAAAGACATTCATGGGCCAACCTGTGTTCTTGCAGTCTGGGCTGGCTGAAGGCATCCTTAGGTCCTCCTGATGGTGCATGGTTCAAACACGTGAAACATACCCACTACCAAGCATTGGTCCAGACTTGCTAAAGACATCTCCAGGCCCACCTGGTGACACTAAGTCTCAGCTCAAGTGTGTGAAAGACACCCATGGACCTGCCTGGTTCCTCACAGTCTATGCTGCCTGAAAGCATCCATAGGCCTGCCTGGTCCCACTTAGCTTAAGCTGGTCAAAGATAGACACTGGCCAGCCTGGATCCTCACTCTGGGCTGGCTGAACTCGTCCACATGCCAAAGACACTCACTGTCAGCCTGAGGACTCTCTCTTCCAATTGGCTGAAGACATCAACAGGCCTGCCTGGTGACACTTAGTCTTAGATCAGATGGGTGAAAAGTACCCATGGACCAACCTGGGTCCCAGAAGTCTGGGGTGGCTGAAGGCATCCATAGGGCCAGCTGGTTCCACTCAGCTCAAATATATGAAAGACACCCATGGTCCAGCCTAAGTCCTCATACTCTGGGTGAGATGAAGGCATCTTCAGGCCTGCCTGGTACCACTTGGCACAAGTGGGTGAAAGACACTGATGGTCCACCCTGGGTCCTCACAGCCTGGGCTAGCTAAAAGCATCCACAGGCCAGTCTGGTGCCACTTGGCTCAGGTGGGTAAAATACACCCATGTGCAGGCTTGGGTCCTCAAAGCCTTAGCAGGATGAAAAAATCCAGTCTTGCGTGATGCCACTCATCTCAGCAGGATGAAAAATACCCACATGGCCACCCAAGGTCTTCACAGGCTGGGCTGGCTGAAAGCATCCATAGGCCTGCCACTTAGCTCAAACAAGTTAAAATATCCTCAGAGACCAGCATGGGTTCTCTAAGTCTAGGCTTGCTAAAGGCACAGACTCCCATGGTGCTACTCAGCTAAAGCTGGTCAAATACAGACACTGGCTAGCCTGGGTCCTCACAGACGGCATCAAAATGCATCTAAGTGCCTGCCTGGTGACACTCAGCTCAAGCAGGTCAAAGAAAGACCCTGGCCAGCCTGGGTCCTCACAGTACAGGCTGGCTAAAGTCATTCTCAGGCCCACTTGATGGCATGTGGCTCAAACACATCAAATGTGCCCACTGGCCAGCACAGGCCCTCAAATAATGGGCTTGAGGGAAATATCCACAGGCCCACCTGGTACCACTCAGCTCAAGCTGATCAAAGACAGACATTGGCCATCCTGAGTCCTCACAGTCTGGGCTAGCTGAAGCCAACCACACAGCCACCCAGTGGGTAGGTGCCATTCTGATAAGCAAACATATCGAGAAGTAACGGGAGAGAACAAGAAGGAGAATGAGTCATGTGCTGTGGAAAGAGGCAGAACTGAAGAAGGGAAGATGGCGAGGAAGAGGTAGATGTGTTGTTGGGGGGGGGGTTTTACTCTTTGCTCTTTTGAGAACCCACCACCCAGCTCCCAGATAAATCACACACGGAGGCCTATTCTTAATTACCAATGTCCGGTCTTAGCTTGGCTTCTTTCTTGCCAGCTTTCCTTATCTTAGATTATCCCGTCTATCTTTGGCCTCTGGGCTTTTCCCATTCTCTTACTTTCGCAAATCTTACTCTTACTCTGTAGCTTGCTGGTTGTGTAGCTGGGTGGCTGGCCCCTGGAGTCCTTCTTCTCTGGCTACTAGATCTTTCTCTTTCTTCCCACACTTCTCCTTCTATCTATTCTCTCTGCCTGCCACCCCAGCCTATCCTTTCTCCTGCTTTGCCATTGACTGTTCAGTTCCTTATTGGACCATCAGGTGTTTTGGACAGCCACAGTAACACAGCCTCACAGAGTTAAACAAATGCAACATAGACAAAAGTAACACACCTTAAAATGATATTCTACAGTATGTATGTAGGTGTCCTGCTTACCACCCAGGGCCTGGATGATGTCTGGGTTTGGGCTGCTGCCGAGGGTCATGTTTGCATTCATGGTCCTAATATAGCTGGCGTCTGTGTTGACACCCATGACCCAGGATGCCCCCAAAGGCCACAAGGATGCCTTGGTTCTGGGTCATCACCTGTGGCTGTGTTGGTGTCAGAGGCCTGTGCTTCCTCTGGGGCCATGCTGATCTGAGCAGCCTTTATTGCCACCTGGGGCCTTGATGACCTCTGAACCTGATCTGTCTGGGTCTATTGCCCTACAGCAGCCATGATCTGTGTTTTTGTTTAAATGAATGTGTTTATGTCGATGTTTATGTTCAGTAAACACCGAAGGCCATGTGGATGCCCTGTGTCTGGTCAGCCACTTGTGTCCATGTTAGTCTCCAAGATCCATGTTGCTGCTGGGGGCATGCTGAAATAAGTGGCCTGGGCTGCCACTCTCGGGCCAGGCTGTGGCATAGGAGCATGTTGTGTTCCACGGCCCTACCACAGCCAGGGTTTTTGTTGATATCCATGGCTCCTGTTAGTGCTGAAGGCCATTCAAATATCCACAGTCTGGACCATTGCCCGAGGCCAGGTAGATGTCTGAGGGTCATGCAGCAGCCCAGGACATATAGATCAAAGTAGTCTGCACTGCCACAAGGTACCGTGGTGACATCCAGGCCTGAGCTGCTGTCTAGGGCCATGTCTGGGTCTGTGGCCCTCCAGTAGCCAGGGTCTGAGTTGATCTCCATGGATCATGTTACCACTGAGGGCTTTGTAGATATCTGGGGTCTAGTCATCTGCCTGAGACTATGATGGTGTCTGAGGGCCATGTTGGTGCCAAGGCCATACTGATCTGGGTGACCTGTGCTGCTACCTGGGCCATGGTGATGTCTAGGCCTTTGCTACTGCTGAGGGCCAGATCTGGGTCCATGGTCCTGTTGCAGCTGGGGTCTGTGCTGACATCTATGGCCTGGGTTACCACAGGGGGCCTTAGGAACCATGTGTGATGAAATTTGAGGGCCCTGCTGAGCTGTCCTTCCCCTTCACTGGCCCTGGGATAGCTGGCCCTGCCCACAGCTGGCCAGGGCAGCAGGAAAGCTGGCTGTGTACCTCATATGAGGGGGATGGTCCCTGTGGCCAGACTGACCAGCTCATCTACCACCCAGACCCACATCCCGGGTCTTGGGTTGGATCACTCTAACATCTATCCCATCCATGACCTGCTGTGTGAGTGAAGGGACTGGTTCTATTGATTGATAGACACGGGGTCCCCATGACTTGGGACAAAAGCAGGATATCCAAGGGGAGTTTTGGTGAGGGCCCCTTGATGATGGTGTACCAGAAGCTAGAGGCCTTGAACCAGACCAATGACTCATTGCAATGAACGTTTGCAGGTGGGGCTGATAGGACAAAAGTATATACCATGTGACATACCACAGCTCTCAGTGCCAGTAGGATGAATGAAGAGATGTTGGAGAGACTGGAAAGATTGAGGAGTGAGGTGATTTTTTTGTTTGCTTTGTTTTGTATTTAATTGCTTTGGGGGATTTCTTTTGCAGGGACACTGCAGGGGTGAGGGCAGATATGGAAGAACTTGGAGGAGAGCAGGATTGGGGTGCATGATGTGAAACTCCCAAAGAATCAATAAAGAATTATGATATAGACTCAGGGATATGCCAGTCTATAGGAATAAACCTATGTATCAAATGAGGGTTTTTATTTATGTATTTTTTACTTCAAAAAGCTGAGGAATGAATTTCTGAAATTCATTGTTTACTACTGCTTCAAAGTTTAAGAAATGTTTGTGTATTACATGGTCTAATGACTGTACTACTACCAAAGGCATGAAATATCATTTGTAACATATAATATATTTCATCATTGAATCTACTGAAAATGAACATAAATTTATGTATTAGGCAGGTGAATAACTGTACTTAAATTGTACTGAGATGAAAGCTCACACTCCAGTGATAAAATTAGGACAGTATGCCCTATACTGTTTTGTGACTTTCTCATTTTTGTTTCTGATGCTTCCGATGCCACTTTTGTTTCTCTTCCTTTGCACCCAACACATCTGATTTGAAACCTTATCATGGGAATCCTGTAGTGTGAGCACACAGAATGCTTTGCGCTGTGAACAGAAGGTAATATGAAGCATTTCTCTGCTCTTCCTTCACGTTTAATACATCACAGACACCATACTTGCTCTCCCCACATCTAAGCAGTACTGAAAGAGCTGCAGATAGTCACAGAGAGGAAAGACACATGTGAAAAATCCAACTTTTCAGAACCTGAGAAATGGGTACGTCAAAAAAATTACTGAAGAAGAAATATATATGAACATTCTTGGGGGAATGGACTGGAACTCCCTGGCAGTCAGTGCATTAGCAATTAATAATCAGCAGCATTTTTCACTAACATTTCAGATGCTCTTTCAGATGGCTGTGATATTGCTGACAAGGCCGGGATTGGATTTACAGAACCAGTCAAAGTATAAACAGAATTCTTGTACAAGCAGCTGGAGAGATGGCTCAGTGCCTAAGAGCACTTGCCCTGTTAGATTCTCAGTGCTCATGTCAGGAGGCTCACAACCACTTGTAACTCCAGCTCCCCAGGATCTTACATCCTCTTTTGGTCTTCATGGGCACTCCCACACATGTAGCATACACCCAAGCACACACACATGTAGCTAGAGTTTTCCTGCCTTGCCCACAGTCAGGACAAATCTTTGTCACCCGCCAGTCCTACAGCCACTCAGACCCAACCAAGTAAACACAGAGACTTATATTGCTTACAAACTGTATGACTGTGGCAGGCTTCTTGCTAACTGTTCTTATAGTTTAAATTAATCCATTTCCATAAACCTATACCTTGCCATGTGGCTCTTGGCTTACCGGCGTCTTCACATGCTTCTTGTCATGGTGGCGACTGGCCGTGACTCCCTCCGCCTTCCTGTTCTTTCTTTTCTCCTCTCCGTTAGTCCTGCCTATACTTCCTGCCTAGCCACTGGCCAATCAGTGTTTTATTTATTGACCAATCAGAGCAACAGATTTGACATACAGACCATCCCTCAGCACACACATGTATATGTATGTATATCACATGTATACCTACTGAGCCCAGTTGCTTTTATGTGTACATGTTTAAGGCTGACTGCTTGGGATAACCTGTCATGGGTCTCCTCCTTAGGGAGAAGAGTCTTCAATATTTTGTCAGGTGCTTTTCCAATTTCACGGTGAGCTGACACAAACTGAAATTTATCACTATGAATTACCACAGTTAAGGAAAGGTAGCATGAGAAATAAATTCAAAATGTACATAAAAATTGATATGTCTACTCGGAAAAGAAATGGAAAAATCATTTTAAAAAATCTTTGGTCCTTTTGAGGGGAGGTCTAGGTTGTCTCTCTTGGCAACTTGGGAGTTGCAGAGGGTTCAAGTTTCCCTTGTCCATGAGGCATCTAGAGCAGCAGAATTCCCTCTAATAGCTATCAAAGGTAGAAGAGAAATGAGGCATCTACCTTAGCAATCAAGGCCACCCTTTCTGGCCACATTGTGAGAACTAACCTCATTAGCAGCATTAATTCTCCAAGCTGTTTTGGGATGTTCTTTAATCATGAAAGCAGCAAAAGATGTTTGGCACACTTGCTAGGGGAGTTCAATGTTCTCTCATATGGTTCCTTTGTAAGAACAACAAAAAAAATTACTTTGAGCCTGTCAATGTTTTATTTTATTTCTTAAAAAAATAAGTATTTAATCTTTCTTATATTTCTTATATTTATATAATGAATTTTAGGCATTAAAAGTAAAACTTTTGTCATTTGTAGTGATTGCTAATTAAACTTGCATTTGAAATACAGCATTCTTTATGGAGCTGGAGAAAAAAATGGAAACCTCAGTAAGCTCTCTGCCACTGAACTACATATGCTGTCCAGAGATTTCTGTAGTGACTTTATACCTTTTGAATCACACAGAGTTACTAATTCTTGTTTTACTGTATATATATATATATATATATATATATATATATATATATATATATATATATCTCCATGGACTAAATAAAACAAAGACCATTGTAGATTTGAACTACACTAATATAATCTTGAAACTGTTAAACATTCATGAACCAGATGGCAAACCCTCCAGCATGTATATATCTGACATAGATATCAGGTTAGAAAATTTCCATCACAAGCAGACTGTTTAATAACAAGCATCAGCTAGATCTCCATAAAAAATTGCATTTTATGTGAAATTGCCTTGAGGCCAATTACTAATAGGCCTGACCCAAACTATAAGAAATAAAAAATGGATTAGCCAATCTGTAACAAGCAGAAGTTCTCATTAAAGTAATATTAATACAAAAGCAACACATAACACCAACCATGGAATATGTATCAGCTTCTATCATTTGAACCTATTGGGAGGCTTTTTAATACCGAGACTTTAACACAGTAGATGCAGCTAAGATGTCAGCTCTGGGGCCTGATAAATTGTTAAGGAACTGAGTAGTTCCCACTCAGGAGAATCCATAAAGTAGCTAGACCGTGTTTCATAAGTTTTAATTCTTTTAGCTCTGGACTAAGTCCCAGTTACAGGCTGTGTCTTTCCCACAGTTCACAGGGAATGGGAAAGGAACATGAGATTGCTCTCAGATTAAATTATTCTTCCAACACAAGTCACTTGAACCACAAGTTCATGGTTGGGAATGAGTGAGCCTTGGGTTCTATCTTAGGATTATCTCTTCTGTCATATATGTTAGATTGATGCCTTTTGTGACCTTTTTATCCACCAGGATTTTCTTCATTATTATTTCTTTCTTTCCTTTTCTTTTTTCTTTATTACTTCTTTCCTCTTCTGTTTTTCTTACTATAATATAAAGGACTGCAACTGAAGCTACCCAAACACAATGGAACATACAACCTTTTTTGCTTTCTGTACAAAAACACTTTAAAAAAATCAATTTGTAAACCTTTGGGCATGTAAAGTTTATCCGCACATCACAGCAAACAGAACTTGCTCAAATTTCCTCTATTTTTAAAAATGGCTATGAAGTGCATCTTTTCTGTTAGTAATTGATACTTTTAAAAAATATTTTATGGGATAAGTACTTGTAATGGGAAAAAAGTTCAGAATCACACAATTTTTAAGTTTTTGGTAAATTTAATTTCATCCTTAAAGCCTTAATCGCTACATATTAGATGTACCCATTAAGTTATTAAGGACATATAGTGAACATGGACAAGGTACTACATATTGGGGGAGTTGAAGATGTGTGTGTACACATATGCACATGTGTTTACTGCTGATATGAGGCTCTGTGTGAAATACTCATGCATCATGTACATGCATATGTAAGCTATCTGAAATTATTTCACAATATATATTAGCATTTCTCCTCATATTAACGTATTTGAGACTAATGTGTAATGATCAGATGATTTGTACCCAGAAGTTTTCCTGGTCCCACCCAGCTTGCTGCCACTGAGACCCAAATAAACACACAGACGCTTATATTAATTAAAACTGTTTGGTCTAATGGCACAGGCTTCTTGATAGCTAGATCTTACACTTAAGTTAACCCATAATTCTTATTTATATTTAGCCATGTGGCTTGGTACCGTACCTTTTCCCAGTTCTGCCTTCACATCTTGCTTCTCATGGTGGCAGCGGCTGGCCATGTCTCCTCACTCAGCCTTCCACTTGCCAGAATTCTCTTCTCTGCTTATCCTGCCCATACTATACTTTCTGCCTAGCTACTGGCCAATCAGTGTTTTATTTATCAATCAATCTGAGCAACACATTCACAGCATACAGAAAGACATCTCCAGCAATGTTTCATAGTACATATGTTCTATTTTTAGACATTTCCCTAATAATAAACAGTTTGTTTGCTTTATATTTGATTTTTAAAATTCTCTTAAAATATTTTTAATTTATATTTTATATGTATGAATGACTTGTATGCATATATGACTATTCATTACATGTTTATGTGGTTCTGGTGGAAACCAGAAAAAGGCATTGGATCCCCTAGAACTGGAGTCACAAACAATTCAGTTGCCAGGTGGGCACTGGCAACTGAAAGTTGACCCTCTAGAAGAGCAGTCAGTGCTTTAAACTGCTGAACCATCTCTCCAGCCCCAAAAATTCTTAAGTAAAATTTTGGTATTGCATTATCCATTGTTTTTCTACTTTAGAATGACCCCAAAAGAAGAAGTCTATAGACCCAGAGCTCTGAAATTTCAAGATTTAGTGCAACTGATATATTTTTTTCAGAAAAGGCCCAGGAAACACCCCTCCCTCCATCTCTGTGAATTAATTTGTCTGTATACTCTTGGGCAAACATTTTACTTACAAATCTCTGCTCATGTGGTGTGTGTGTGTGTGTGTGTGTGTGTGTGTGTGTGTGTGTGTGTGTGTGTGTGTGTGTGTGTGTGTTTTGAGACAGGGTTTTTCTGTGTAGCTTTGCACCCTTTCTGGAACTCACTCTGTAGCCCAGGCTGGCCTCAAAGTCACAGAGATCCGCCTGCCTCTGCCTTCCGAGTGCTGGGATTAAAGGCATGAGCTACCACTTCCCGGCTTGATGTCTGTTACATAATATATTTTAGAATCTAATTTTTGATTTGCAAGAGTTTAAAATGCAGAGATCAATTTTAATAGCATATATTTGGTTCCATTGGTCTGCTGAGGAATCTTTTTTTTTTCTCATACAGAGGCCACAGATGAAGGCTAAGTTTTTCAATGAATACAATGATTGAAGTTGGAATTGTTTGGGGGCCTCCAACCAGCTCCCAAATAGACACAGACACCTATTATTAATTATGAATGCTTGGTCTTAGCTTAGGCTTGTTCCACTAGCTCTTTTATGGTTTTTTTTTTTTTTTTGGGTTTTTCGAGACAGGGTTTCTCTGTGTAGCTTTGCGTCTTTCCTGGAACTCACTTGGTAGCCCAGGCTGGCCTCGAACTCACAGAGATCCTCCTGGCTCTGCCTCCCGAGTGCTGGGATTAAAGGCATGCGCCACCACCGCCCGGCTTCCACTAGCTCTTTTAACTTAATCAAACCTGTTTCTATTCATCTACGTTTTGCCTCAGGGCTTTTTAACTTTTCTTTCATCCTGTATGCGCTACTTTCCTACCTCCTCTATGTCCAGTTGCATTTGGCAAATTCAGAGAAAACTCTCCATTATCTATCCTATCTTGGTGAATCCAAAATTTTGTACCTAATTTATTTCTATTATAACTTTTATTACCAATTCCAAGCTATCTTTTTAAACCTTAAAATTTTTTATATAAACAACTTATGCTTTTATGTCTCTGTACCTTATACCTCTTTTGGGAGTTTCTTTTTTGAATTTAGTAGCAAGGAAAACTCTAACTACAACTATCTTGTCTTCAACTCTATCAGAGCCCTGAAAAGGATATAATATTACCTGAGTATATAGGAAGTGCCATCCAAGCAACTTCCAATACTCCAGAAATGACAGATATATTTGGCTGCGTAGACAGTCACATAAAGTTCCTCTGCAACATTGGAACATCCATCTTTGGCCTACAGGCCTGGAATATTTGACAGCCTTTTATGTGAAGCAATAATTTTGAAGGACTGTCCCACCTTGTCTTGGCAAAGTTTGACAATCTTTTTCCTTTGTGTCTTGCTTGTCCAGTTTATACAGCACATTGTCAGCAGTTGAGGCAAGGGCAATTTCTTGGCGAAATGGCTAGCTTTGCCACATGGCTTTTTTTTTATTATTACTTTGCTCTTTCTTTAACTATCTTAATTATTTTTAAACTATTTAGTTTTCCCCATGACTGTCTATACCCATTTTCTTTTGCACATCTTTAAACACAGTGTAACCTGTTTAGAGGGTTTTTTTTTCAGTCTGAACCTGCTTTACTATGCACCTGTGGCATTCTCTTAATGTGTGAGCCAAACCTTAAGATGCTAAGTGGCAGCAAGTACCTCTGCCACGTGGCTCTGGCAGTTGGCTTCACACCCTCCTTGGGTCGGTAAGCACAGGGGCCTGACCAAGAGCTGCATTTAACTGCTCCAGCTCTAGGAAGTTGGTGCCCTCACTGTGGCAGGTAGTTTTACTTAGCTGCTGTTTCTACTTAGCATATAGGCTGCTCAAGTACTCTGTTGAGCAACAGCACATCTTAAAGGAGCCATGTCTGTTTTTTTTTTTTTTTGTTTTTCTGTTTTGTTTTTGTTTTTGTTTTTTGCTTTCTCAGGCCCTATATGGAAATTTTGGCACCATGCTGGGCACCAACTGTACTTGAAATTATCTTTGGGCTGCCAACCATTTCCCAAATAAAGATACAGAGACTTATTATTAATTATGAATGCTTGGCCTTAGCATAGAGTTGTTCCACTAGCTCTTTTAACTTAATTAAACCTGTTGCTATTAATATACATTTTTCTTTAGGGCTTTTTACCTTTCTTTCATTCTGTATGTCCTATTTTCCTGCTTCCTCCATGTCTGTCTGGTGTCTCTTTTCTTTCTTTCCTGAACCTAAATTCCTCCTTATACATACTCTCCTTGCCCAGAAGTTCTACCTATACTTCCCCCCTTGCTATTGGCCAATTTAGTTTTTCATTAGACCAATCAGGTGCTTTAGGTATGCAAGGTAAAACTGCAACATATCTTTACATAGTTAAATATTGTGGGAATTTGATCTGTTCAGCCAATGTCATTGGGGTGAGAAGCCCTAGGGAATGAGGTAATGTCTGTCTTTGAAGTTGAGATGTGTTTCTTATATGCAGCAGATGGATGAATCCTGTTTTCATATCCATTCTGTTAGCCTGTTTTTTTTTTTTTTAATAGGTGAATTGAGACCATTGATATTAAGGGATGTTTTTCTGTTATCTTTTGGTGGTAGTGTGTGTGTGTGTGTGTGTGTGTGTGTGTGTGTGTGTGTGTGTATGTGTGTGTGTGTTTCCCTTCTTTGGAATTTGCTGCTGTGGGCTTATATATTGCCTGTGTTTTCATGGGTGCATCTAAATTTCTTAGGTTGGAGTTTTCCTTCTATTGCTTTCTGTAGGGCTGGATTTGTGGATAGGTATTATTTAAATCAGGTTTTGTCTTGGAATGTCTTGTGAACTCTGTCTGTGGTGACTAAACGTTTTGCTGGGTATAGTAGTCTGGGCTGGCATTCGTGGTCTGTTAGTGTCTGCATAATGTCTGTCCAGAACCTCCTGGCTTTCAGATTTCCATTGAGAAGTCAGGTGTTACTCTGATGGGTCTGCCTTTATAAGTCACTTGTCCTTTTTCCTTTGCTGCTCTTAATATTCTTTCTTTCTTCTGTATGTTTAGTTGTTGAATTATTATGTGGCAAGGGGACTCTTTTGGGGGGATCTACTCTATTTGGTGTTCTATAAGCATCTTGTATCTTCATAGGTATTTCATTCTTTAGGTTGGGAAAGTTTTCTTCTATGATTTTGTTGAGTATATTTTCTGTGCCTTTGAGTTGATATTCTTCTTCTTCTACTCCTATTATTTTTAGGTTTGGTCTTTTCATGATGTCCCAGATTTCCTGGACATTTTGTTTTATGACTCATTTGTCTTTACTGTTTTCTTTGACTGATGAATCTATTTCCTCTATTGTATCATCCATGACAGAGATTATCTCTTCTGTCTCTTATATTCTGTAAGTTATGTGTAAGATGAATTGCTAAATGGTCTTATTAATCAAAAAAAAAAAAAAAAAAAAAAACCAGATCCAGATACTGGGATGAAAACTGAAAGATCAGAGGAATAGGACAAACCACAGCCAACCTCACCTTACCAACTCCTCAGCCTCCAGAGAAAGCTACTTCCTGTATACCCACGCCTATATGCCTTTCTGTCCCTGCCCTCTTACTTCCTCTTTCTGCCCAGCTATATCACTTCCTCTTTCCGCTCAGCTCTATCACTTCCTGTCTGTCTGGACAGACCTCCAGACCTCTATGATTAACTAGTGCTGGGAATTAAAGGCATGTGCCACCATTCCTGGCTCTGTTCCCAGTGTGGCCTTAAACTCACAGAGATCTGGATGAATCTCTGCCTTCCAAATGCTAGGATTAAGGTCATGTGCTTACCATTGCCTGACATCGATGTTTATTATAGTGGCTGGCTTTTTCCTATTTATCAGAGCACAAATAAAATATCACCACAGTTATGCTTGCATCTGTGTTTCCTGTCCAGCATTCCTCAGTTTGTGTCTTCTTCATTGTTTCTATTTTAATTTTCAGGCCTTGAACTGTTTCCTTCACCTGTTTAATTGCTTTTTCTTGGTTTTCTTGGCATTCTTTAAGAAATTTTATTGATTTCTTCCAATTTTTTGTTTGTCTTTTCCTCAATTTCTTTAAGAGATTTTTTTGTTTCCTCTTTAAAGACTTCTATTATCTTCACAAAGTTATTTTTAAGGTCACTTTCTTCTGCTTCTTCTACATTGTGATGTTCAGGTCTTACTGTTGTAAAACCACTAGGTTCTGGTGGTGCCATATCATTCTTTATGTTGTTATATGTACTTTTTTTTTTTTTTTTTGGTTTTTCGAGACAGGGTTTCTATGTGTAGCTTTGTGCCTTTCCTGGAACTCACTTGGTAGCCCAGGCTGGCCTTGAACTCACAGAGATCCGCCTGGCTCTGCCTCCCGAGTGCTGGGATTAAAGGCGTGCGCCACCACCGCCCGGCATGTTATATGTACTTTTGCACTGACATCTACCCATCTCTTCCTCCAATAGGTTCAAGAGGTGTCTGTGCTTGAGGGAGCTGCTCTTGGTCCAATCAGAGCCAGCAGATTCTGTGTCTCAGGAAGCTGCTGAGGCTGCAGGGGGATGGGTGGGTTTGGGGTAGGGAGTGGGTCTTATAGATTGCAGGGTCAGATGAGAGGTATTGGTAGAGAAGCCTGCCTGGAGGAATCTTCCCTGCTGGCCAGCAACTAGGGCAGCCCATTTTTTAAAAAAAACTTATCTATATTTTATGTATGAGTATTTTGCATGCCAGAAGAGGGCATCATATCATATTATAGATGGTTGTGAGCTATGATGTGGTTCCTGGGAATTGAACTGGTGCTCTTAACCACTGAGCCATCTCTCCAGCCCCTCACTTTTTTAATGACAGTAACTTAATAATTTTATACTTAAAATTGCTTGATTTAAAATAATATTTTGATACAATAACACTATGATGGAAAAACTCAAAGCTTTTCAGAAATCACTTTCCTATGATTTTAATATTTGCCATTATTTTTTAATAATGTAGTTTTAGAGTGTTCTGTTATCCAAAGAAGCTGAATCAGTTTGTGATGCATAAATTGCTCTTCTATTTTCCCTTTGTCATTTATTGTACTTACCTACAAACCTATTTTGTAGTAATTTAAAAAAATTAAGATCCTTAAGCATATTTACCTTTTAAAAAATCCATGGTACTCCTAATATAAATAATTTCTGTTCACTTTTTCTTTTCTCCACACACAAAGCAGCTCAGGTGTGTCGTCTCAGCCTTCACCTTTTTTGTGTCAGTAAGTTACATGTTTTATCAATGCCATTTATAATAGCCTTCACTTTATGTGTATCCAGTTATTCCAACCAGCCATCTGAAGAATTGCTATAGAGATGATTTTATGGATTGGAAATAATTCTGCGTTTCATCTTATTCTGTGACTAGATGGTTATTATACATAGTACTTTCAGTAAAACACATCTTCCAAAAAAAAACTTCACCACAAGAATCAGTGGTATCTTAAAATATCACAAAACATACACTTATCTATTTTATGCTTTTGTTTTTCAATAAGCAATTTCAACAAGAAGTTCATGTCTATGTACATTCTGTTTCTTTTAGAACTCAGACGGTAATGGGGATTGGAAGAACACTTAGCTAAGAAGTGACAGTTGGTTTTGCATAGAAACTCAAAAGGAAAAAGTCAAATTCTGTGGGAAGATAGTCTAAGGGAGCCCAGGTCAGAATCTCACCTATCATGTGGACACACAGATGGCTTCTCTCTGTTCCATACAATGTGTCTCAGTGACTTGAAAGGGGACACACAAGTAACACTGTGAAAACACACCTTTAAAACTTGTTTCAGAACATGGAGTTTGAAGGTATTAAAGATAGTTTTGTAGAAACTGCATGGCAATTTCTATCCTGTGAATTTTCCATTTCAGATTATGCTGGTTTTGGAAATCCATGTCACCTGGTGAATGGATGTAGCTAAGGAATCTGTTCAACTTGGCTATTTCAGACTGTAATTGAGAAATCTATGGATTGACATTTTTTTCTCTAGTTAAGAGAGAGATACCAGGCAAATCCAGCTAATATTTTACAGTGGATATATTGATAAATGGGAGAAACTTATGAAATTGGTTCCTTTAGATCTTTATGAAAATAATGACAATACAACACCCATTGTGTGCTTCTTATGACAGGTATCACTTGAAACTCCAGATATGCCAACTGAGTGAATCTACATAATGGCCCTGTGATGTAGATACTGTCAACATGTCCATTTTACATGTGAGAAACTGAGGACCAGAGACTAAGCACCTTGTCCAGAACAACACTGAGAGGCAGAATTCAGTTTAGTTAGATAAAAACCTGAAGCCTTCTGTTAAATGAATGCAAATAAAAAGAAATAAATATAATTTTAAATCCAGTGTTTGAAGAATCTTGTCTGTCAACTTTAAACTCCAACTTAAGCCTTTTAACCACTAAATAACTACATTAGTGGGGATAAAGGATTGAATGATGGAAATAGAGAACTCCAAAGTCTGGATAATTTTAGTTGAAAGTCTAGTATCAAGTCTGGGAGAATATCTTTTAATACATTAGGAGATATTTAAAATAAGTCTAAAATATTTATCTCTCTCTCTCTCTCTCTCTCTCTATATATATATATATATATATATATATATATTTGTATTAATGATGTTATGATTAGTTTATTATGACTTGATACAACCAAACTATCTTTTGAAATAATATTTGTAATAATGCCACTGGGACATAATTTTCTTGCTGTTGGATGATTGAGTGTTGCCAGTGTTCTTATCCTGTGTTTTAGAAAACACATAGTCTCTGTCTTCTTTTGTTATTTCAGGAAATGGCATTTTCCTATGTCAGAGAGAAAGAAACAGAGAGAGAGAGAATATATTTATTATTACATGTCATGTTTGGAGGAGTGGGAAGTAATTTTATTTGTTAGAGTTAATATAAGAAATAAATAAGAAGAAAATGAGCATACAAACGTTCTTCATTAGCTAATATTGCATTGAATATTTCTATAAAATTTTGATAGTGTATTAATAATGTTTCTAAGTAGTTTTCTAATATAAAATGTACATTTTAAAAATAATCTAGCATTTTCTTTAATAGAGCCTCATTTTCCTGGGAATTTCTTCCCTCTTTCCCTCCCTTCCTTCTTCCCTATCTCACTTCCTTCTAGTGAAAATTTCTCTTGTTCTTCAAAAACTGAACCAGGAGAATAGATTTCAATAAAAGTAGCTAAGTCCATGTCACCAAGTTACAGCAATGCATCCTTGATATTCAATATAAATTAGACCCTTTCAGTATGTTGTCAATCTTTTGGTAGCAAATACAATGATACAACAATTATTACTTACTTCTTTTGAATCTTGAAGATGATGACAGATTATTAGTAAAGTCAAACCTGAATTAGTATTTGATGCTTCATAAGACACACATCAGTCAAAATAGTGTAACTTTTTATTCTGTCCAATTCTATATTTAAATACAAACATACTGAATAAAGTATGCATACAAACTAAAAATTTAGTCTGATTATTCTTTGTCTGCTGTCTTCTCTGACATAGTCACTAGTAATGTGTAACATGTGTCTTCACCACTTTGGGCTGCTATACCAAAGCACCATAAATTAGGAAGCTTAAACAACAACCATTTCCTTCTCGCAGTTCTGAAGGCTCATGTACTGAGCCTTCCACAGGGATAATGGGATGCTTACATGTTTGAACCTTCCAGGATTCAGAACACTGTTTTCTTATTCTAGTCTCCCATAGAAGACAGGGAATGAGAGAGCTCTTTGAAGTCTCTAAGGGGTTGACTCCATTCATGGGGGCTTCATCCTCAGGTCACAATTGCCTCCTCTTTCTTTTTAGGACTGGGCAGAGTAACACGAAGATAACACAACATAACACTATAAGAGGATATCCTTCTAGAAGGCCTTCTTGTCATAAGTATACATACATGCACACTTACCACTGTATTACAGGTTTTTTTTTAAAGCATGAGATTATATTGTAGTTTTTCTGAAAATTGTATTACTTAAAACATATGCTGATGATAGTTGCTAGTGCACATTTACCTGATAGTTTTCATCTTTAGAGATTACTGCTGTCATTTAAGCCTTCTCTTTCTGAAATAGAACCTTTCATGGTCCTTCTGAGGATTTGTGATGTGTGAACACATAAATCAAAATGGAATCACAAATGGAATTGATGCCCTGGACAGCTGAAGAAGTGGAGAAGCCGTCTCTATGGAGATGTATTTCTGCTTCTGTGCTTGGCAACTGTTATCCCTTTCTTCTCACATCCTCCCAAACCATTACCTGTCTTCCTCACTTGTTTCTTCCAGCACTGTCTGTAACATATTTGGCCAATCATCCCAGCTACAGTGAGTTTTATGATGCTCCTCATTTGTCAGAGGATGGCCACAGATCCCAGATCATCTGTTGGTATTTACTTTCCAAGGTTCTTTTCATTTCCCAGAAGGAAATGATAAATCTTGCCTCCTAACATCCAGCATAATGCTTTTTCTGTTTCTCTTTGAAATAGATCCAACATTACCACTTGAATACTTTTGATGTCCAATAGTGTCAGCATTGTTCTCCAGACACAAAGTAAATGGCAGAAAAAGAAGCCACAGCTGAGTAAACAACCCTGTTGCACGATGACCTCATGTGGAGGTCATGGAGGAGACAGCAGTCTAATATGAGGCGTTTATAATTTGGCTGGGATTCTAGTCAGTTTTCATTGGCTGAGAACTCAAGGCCTGGTGGAACCAAATTTATGTTCATTGACACAGATTTTTTTTTTTTTTTTGCTTTTACTGTAAAGGATTGGAACACATACATGTACACACATTTACATGTTATCTATAAGTAACATTACTTCTGTGGCAAATAATATCAGAAAAATTAGTATTGTAGGGCCACAGCAGGGGATTAGATACCACATGTGTCTTCATTCAGATATTTTCATGATGTGCATTTCTAAGACTGGAGATAGAACAAAGTGTGGAAGGGTTTGCTAGTTTGAAAACAAAAATGAATATTTCCAGTGGCTATTTCCCTCCTTCTGTATTTTGAGGCAGCAATATTAGTGTGTTGGCATTTAACATTTCAGGCAACATATGAGATGGGTAAGAAGCTTGTGATTTTGATTCTTACTTTCAAATTTATTATCATAAATATAGAGAAGATAAACAACTTATATTTAAAAGCAGACAAAAAGCTTATTTAGGTGATACACACAAACACATATACATATATGTTTATACATTTACATACATATATACATATATATTTACATTTATTTGTTTCGTGTGTGGTTGTATTTGCTTGAGCATGTGTGATCTGGTGCTGATGCATGCGTGGAGGACAGAGGACAAGTTGCAATACTTTCTTCTATTGTGCTGGTTCAAGTCATTAAGGTGGGTATCAAGGGTCCCTACCTGCTGAGCCATCATGGTGACCTGAATTTTAGGTGTTAAGGTTTGTGAAGTTACAAATAAAAATAGAGGGCTGTAAAAATCCGAGTGACACAAGATCAAAGAGGTTTATTTCAGGATATTCAAATTGCAGAAAAGGACTAGTATTTTTTTTTAATAGACCAATTCTTTGCAGGAAACTGCCTAGAAAAATCTACATACAGTGAAGAAAGAACCCAACCCCTACTAGGCCCCACCCAAATAAAAGATTAGAAAGCCATGAAGGCTTGAGAATCAGGGGCTCCATTGAGGAGAAAAGGTCAAATGAAACTGACTTTTCGCGCCACTTTCCTCACAGTACCTGCCTGTCTCAAAGGTGTTACTACAATGGTCAGAAACTGAGCTCTGCCAGAAACTAGAGTCCAGGGACCATCAAGAAGAAAGGACCTGTACCTGGTGTTCTTAGAGGCTTCCATCTTTGCAGTACAAATGGCACAATCTATTCAGGCCATTTTAAAAATTACCACAACCTGGGAAGCTAATTAATAACAGAATTTACTTCTCGTGGTCGCAGAGGTTGGGAAATCCCAGAACAGGACACCTACGCATTCTGTGTCTACTCAAGGTCTACATCCAAGTCCACAGATAGCTCGTTTCCATTTGTCATGGTAGAAGAGGTAGGGATCTTTCTGAGTCCTCTTTTATAAAAGGCAAGAATCCCATTCATGACAGCTCATGACTGAATCACCTGCCTCAAACTCCATCTGTTAATACTATTGTTATGGGAGTTGGGTTTCAATGTATGAATTTAGTGAGGACATGAAGATCCAGATAATAGACCTGTGTAGGTGTAACTGTCTTATTAAATAATAAACACAGAGCTAATACAGAGATGAAAGCCAAGAGGTCAGAGCAACAGCTAAGAGCTAAAAACCTTACCCTTAACTGTTGCTGTACCTCTCTGAAAGAGACCTACTTCCTGTGTCTGTCTTTTTTATAGAGTTTCTTTTCTGCCTTCTCATTGGTTGTAAACCCAACCACATGACCTCCTAGTCACTGCCTGTCTGTACACACCTCCAGGTCTTCTATGGTTGGTATTGAGATTAAAGGTGTGTGTCTCCATGCTGGCTGTATCCTTGAAAACACAGAGAGATCTACCTAGCTCTGCCTATCAAGTGCTGAGATTAAAGGCGTGAACCACCACCGCCCAGCTTTCACTATGACTTGCTAATAGCTCTGACCTCGGGGCAACTTTATTTATTAACATACAAATCACATTTCAGTACAAATAAAATATCACTATAGACCCATGCTTTGACAAAGAGTGGTTCAAAAAGCTGAAAGTCTTGTTTGGGAGTAGCCCAGTACCAATCTGGTACTGACTAATTTGGTAACTGCCTATCAGAGAGCTTATCCAGAGACTCAAATTAGCTGAATGGTCTCTTGTAGCTGGAGTTTTCTCTCCGGTTCCCGCCAAGCCCCGGCATTCCTGCAGCCCACTTATAAAATAAACACACAGACATATTGTTTAAACTATTTGGCCTAATGGCTTAGGCTTATAGATATCTAGTTCTTACATCTTAAATTAACTAATTTCTATAAATCTATACCTTGCCACATGGCTCATGGCTTACCAGTATCTTGCATGTTGGTACTCATGGTGGCAGCTAGTAGCATCTCCTGACTCAGCCTTCCTGTTCCCAGAATTCTCTTCTCTGCTTGTCCTGCCTATACTTCCTGCCTGGCTACTGGCCAATCAGCATTTTATTTATACAGAGAGATATCCACAGCACTTCCCCTTTTCTTTTTTTTTCAAAAGGGGAGGTTTTAACTTTTACATAGTAAAATTACATATAACAAAAACAATTATCAAGCAAGAATTACAGTTAAAATATCTAGTCTATTTATAATATTTAGTCTATTTGTATTTGGCAAAATTAAAGAAGAAATCTATCCTATATTTGTGAGTCTAAGGTTTTATATCTAACTTATCTTTTATCATAACTAAGGAAAATTATAAGTATCTAGTCTTCAACTACATCAAAGACCTCAGAAGGATATAATATTACCTGAGAAATGGGAGACAGATGCAAGCAACTTTCGGGAGTCTTGCAAGAGTAGACAGAGACAGATAGCAGCCTGGACAGTAATCCAAAGTTCCTTTGTAAAGTTGGGGCATCTGTCTTCAGCCCACAGGTTTGGAGTCTCTAAGTCACTTTTCTGCATCCTGTAGAATGTCTGGCAGTTTCCTCTGCAAAGCAGGAACCTGAAGGACCATTTTGCCAATCAAAGTTCAGTGGTCACCTTCCTATGGGTCCTGCATGTCCAGTCAATCAAGCAGTCTAGGCAAGAACAGTTTCTTGCCCAAATGGTTATTTTTGCCAAGAAGGAGATAAACTCTATACAGAGTGTCTTCAATGCCCATCCTCCTCTCTGAAGTAAATCTGGTGCTGCCAAGAGTAGACATGTCTTACTGTCCAGAAGGTCTAAATTTTTAAAACATTTTAAATACCATATTTTGTAGGTCTTTGAAGTGTTTGAAGATTCCCTACCTAATTGAATTATATCTATGTATACCTAGAAAACAATATGACTGTAAGTTTGACTATCATAGAAGACTAATTATTAATCTGTATTTTTTAATTATCCATTACAATCTGAATGAGTTACATAAACCTAATACCTCAAACAGAATATATATATATATATATATATATATATATATATATATATATATAAAATAACAAAATTAAGTTTAAACTTGTATCAATGAACTGAAATCCATAGCAATGTAAAACATTTTAACAAGTTGCTCTTTAAAAGTAGATTTACTAATCTACCCTTTCATCCTATCATATCTATATCAGTCCCTCAATCAAAATTCTGGCTTTTAATAAACTTACCATGTATGGAAGAAAATGATCTGATACACAACTCTGGAAAAGTAATTGAGGAAACTGAGTCAGCCCGTTTGGTCATATGACCTCTAACTCTAGATCTGACTCTAAGTCATGTCAGTTTGTGTGTTCATCTTTCATTTTAGTTCTTTGAAATTTTCACACTTGTATACGATATATCTCAAGCAACACCCTACTCCCTGTCTCCAACTCATTTCCCATCTCCCAACACATTTCCTTCCCAATTTCATGTGCTTTTATTTTTTGTTTTGATAACTCACTGATTCTAAGTGCTACCCATATGTGCATGACTATGGGTTTATCCCAGGGAGCACAGGAAGTCTACCAGTAGCCACCCCCACAGGAAAAGTGATTTTCGTTCCCCAGCAGCCATCACCCATCAATAGCTCCTCCGATAGGGCCCTATCCTCTCAATGTTGGAGTTTATAACTGGCTTGATCTTGGGCAGATACTGAGTAGGTAACCACAGCTATTGCGAGTTCACATATACAACAGCCACATTCTATCCAGAGGAAGGCATTTCACAACACTTCTTCCTATCTTCTGCCCCTTAAAGATTTTTTTCCTGCTTCCTCTTCCTCATGTTCCCTGAGAGTTGAGGTTGGGAAGAGTTGGTATGAGTATCCCATCTACAGCTGAGCATTCATCATTATTTATTCTTAGAACATTGAACAATTATGAGTCTCTGTATTAATTACCCACTACAATAAGAAGATTCCCAGAACAAGGGTGAGAGCAACACAAATCTACGACTATAAAACCTATACATCTGAGAAGCAGTTTAATGACATGAACATTTAGCAAAACAACATCAATAGGTTCTCTCCTTGGGCCTATAAATTCCCCAGCCTTGGGTTTTGACCATCTTTATAGCACTAGGCATCAATTACCTCCTGTGAAAATCAGGCCTCAAATCCAATCAAGAGAGTTTTGGTTACTCCACCAACAATTTTGCCACTGTTAACACCAGTAGGGCACATCTTGCTTGCTAGGCTGATAATGTAGCATACGGGATCATTGATGTTAATGTCTTTTCTCATTGAGTAATATCTTTATAGCACATTCCATCACTTTGAAAGCTAGCCAACAAGAAGATGATTTCTTTGTTAGTTCAAGTTTGATTTATGTATTACTTGGTTTGCAAGACTATAGGTTCCCATGTAGCTTTTTTATGCATAGTTCACTTTGCTTAACAATTCACCTGCTCCTTCATTTTCCCAGACTATCATTCCTCTGCCTGTTTGAACTTTTCTGACCCCTCTATTCATCATCTCCATTTTCATTTACCCAATATTCTACTATTATCCTTCATTAGTTCATGCCTCCCTACCGTCTATTCCTAGACTTCTGGCTTATACATGCACCCAAAATTAAACATACAAAACAAAAAAAATGGATCCAGGTCCCATATATAAGAGGAAACAAGCAAAATTTGTCTTTTGGGGCTTGCATCACCTCACTCTGTATAATATTTTCCATTTCCATACATCTACCTGAAAATCCAATGGTCTCATTTTTCTTTGCAGTGAAGTAAGACTCCATTGTGGATATGTACCACATTTTCTTTATCATCACTTGATGGGTGTCTATATTAATTTCATTTCCTGCCTCTTGTGAATAGATCATTAGTGAACATGAACATATAAGATTCTTGATAGTAGGATATAAATTTATTTGTGTATATGGCCAGGAGTTGTGTAGATGGATCATAGCATAGATGGGCTTCCAGTTTTTTTTTTGTTTGTTTGTTTTTTTTTTTTTGAGAAACTACCAGACTGATTTCCAAAGTGGCTGCACTAGTTATTCACATCAGCAGTATAGAAGCATTCTCTTTTCCTCACATCCATGGCACCTGCCATTTGTTGCAGATCATGATCATTCTGACCAGCATGAAATGGAATCTTCAAGTAGTTTTAACATGCATTTTCCTGATAGCTAAGGATATTGAACAACTTGAGTGTTTAGCCATTTGTAGCACTGCTTTTGAGAACAGTAGTATCAGGTTTGAGCTATCTTTCTGTCATATATGCTCAGTCCTGAGTAACTCAGATGTAAAAACAAATAGAAGTTCTAAAAATGAAGAGCTAGGCTAAAGGAAAGTCATCTTAAATGGATCAGCATGACAAACCTTGTCCGTCTGAAGCACTAACACAGCCATGTGTAGCCTTGGCATTTCCATGCTGCTGCTCACGGTACATGATGCTTAGGGGATGATAGATAATCATTGTAAATACAGCCTTAGAGTTATTTTTCTTGTCTCTTTTATGGAGGGATAATTCAGAATGAAAACAGAGCTCAAGAAATATCCTTTCAGCATGCCCTAAGGTTCTCTATCAAGCCATGAATTACTTTATGTTAAAAGGATTTTATGCTTTAAAAATTATATACAACAGGGATTATTTTACATGTGTTCTTGAAGCACCAACATATTAGCTTATTTTAACCCCACTCTACACCAGTTCTTATATAATGCTTGAAAGAAATAAAGTTGGACCTGGTGATATGGCTCAGTGTGAAAAATCATTTGCCACCATGCCTGATGACCTCAGTCTAATCTTTTCCTCTGACTTCCACAAGTATACTGTGTCTTGTAGTCTTTCACATACATGTACACCCCCCACACGGACACTGCAACTAAGTAAATAAATGTATAAAATAAAGCTGCATGTCTTAAGAAATATTGGGCTGTTGAAATTTTCACAATGATGCTGGAGTTTTCCTCAGTGTTAGAAACAGAAAAATATTACTGTAATATATTTCAATAATCTTTATCTTTTCTAAGCTTTTGAGGTTGAATCTTTTAACACAGCAAAATTGTTTCTTGGTGCAAAGCAGTGGAAATGCAATAGCCTTGAATAAGTTACTTTGGAATGTGAACTATGACACTTACTCATTCATTAGACTTGGAATCCAGGGCTGGTATGTTGATTTGAGACTCAGTGAGAACATCCTTATGCACACTAAATACTTGTGAGGTGGTGAAAAACCTTACCATGTTTTATGTGCTTCCAAAGCTAAATATTAACCCTGTTATATTGGGTAGTCTGTACTCAAAGACATTATTGTATACATAATGTATGAAATATGTATAAGAGGCTGATGCTCTGTGTCTTGTATTTTCTACATTTTATTTTTGTGCCTTAATTAATCTTAGACTAGTGTGATTTTGAAGCATTTACTTCATTAGTTTTCTATCATCTCCTTGATTACAGCTGTCAATCCTTGGCCTTAGTGGTCTCTGCTCTTCTCTCTCTCCCTCACCATCATTACTGTTCTGCAGATCTCTCAGGAACTTGGTAGCATCTATGATTGCTACTCAGTAGTTCCCCCTGTCTGGCTACCTGATCCTAGATATTCAGGTACACAGGGGATAATTCCTGGATGAATGGTCACTGATTTTTTCATTTTAATGATAGAAAAATTCTAATGCCCTTTTCTAGATGGCACCAGAAATCTCCAACAATATTGATATATTGAATGTCTATACAAGTCAGTAGCAAAGGAATATATTTCAAAATGTCATAGAAGCTAAAGACTTTCCTATTTCCTGAGTAAAATAAGATTTCTACAAAAAGTCCTTTAATCCTTTTTAGTTTTGGTTTGACAGTTTCTAAATGTAAGACATGTTTATTATATTTTAAAAGCCAAAGAACACACGATCATTTCCCTAAATGGAATCATCAATAATTCAAATACAAAGAAAAGGTTATAGAATTTGTAAAGCCGCAAATTCAAAGGGCTGCATGATATAGAACTTTCTCAGGAGAACACTAAAATAGCAAATATTGGTTTATCACTATTTTAGGGTTTCTATTGCTGTGAAGAGGCACCATGACCACAGCAACGCATAAGGAAAACATTTTTATTGGGGTGGCTCACCTACAGTTTCAGAGGTTCAGTCCATTATCATCATGGCAGGGAGCATGTGGCATGCAGGCAGACATGGTGCTGGCTACATCTTAATCAGAAGGCAACAGGAAGTGGACTGAAGCACTGGGCATGGCTTAGGCATATATGAGGCCTCCAAGTCCACCCCCACAGTGACACGCTTCCTTTAACAAGGCCATACCTACTCCAACAAAGTCATACCTCCTAATAATGCTACTCCATATGAGCTTATGGGGAGTAATTACATTCAAACTACTGCAGTCACCACTGTGCAAGTATACAGATTTAGCCATACTTGACTTCATTTTTCTAAAATACAAGTAGCATGTTAGTTAACTGGAGGAATTGACATATGGAAGGTTTTTGAGAATTGATGCCAGTTGAACAATTATCCGATAAATCAATGAACAAGCTATTATTGGACATTGGATGCATGTGTCATGCATCCCAGGTGGTGTGGAGGAAGTAGTGATCAAGTCACATCATGTTGTTGTTGTGCTCAAGGGACAATCTGCTATCAGATTACAACTGTCAAAACTGAAGAGGTCTCTGCTTAAAGAGGCTGCCATGCATGCTCTTCTAGTCACTGAGTGAGAGACAAGAGGTAGAAATGAGAAACAAACAGTGATAAAGCAAAGTAGTAGGAAACAAAACAAAAATGCCTCAAGACCTGGCTATAGGGGAGAGGTCCCAGTAGAATAAGAGGCTGGGCTCCAGCTGGTCATACAGAACCCAGGGGCCTTTGGGTTTTCTAAGGGAATGTAAGCTTGCAACACATTTTCTTGTAACACTGGAGAGATGGTGTGGGCAGAATTACAAAGCAAGTATTTTTTAATCTGCTCTCATTTGTGATTCTCACTGTATTCGATTGCTTTGCCTAAGAAGGTGTTGGTGGAATTCTCTAAAAGAACATCCTGTTCTAATCCCAACAGAGTAAAAAAAAAAAAAGCATATATTCTCAACAGATTCTTTTAGACACAGACATCTTACAATGAAGAATATAGGAAACAATAGTGGTAGTGGTTCAAGCAGGGCCAGATAGATTAATATTTCTAAACAGTCCTGAGAATTCACAGAAACATTAGACAAAATGCTTCAATAATAGAAAAAATGTGTCATTTTAATGAATAACTGAGTTCAGAAAACATAGAGGCCATTAGTAGGGACTGATGGTGGAGAACTCAAAATCTCACTAGAGAGAAACTGAACCTAGGTTCTTCTGTGGTACTTGAGAAGGCATTGTAGAGTTTAGCAAGAAACAGAATTGAATAATAAGGGCTACTTGGGTGGGTCTTGGAGGGGGAATAAGGTGAAGATCCTGTCAAAGGAGGAGTTCGGGAAAGTCCATAAATGTATGTTCTGCACAATGCTCATAATCTGAGTCCAATCTACAGAGCCAATGTAAAGGTGGAAGGAGAGGACTGACTCCACAGAGTTGTCCTCTGACCCCCATATGTTTACCATGGCACATGAACCCCCACATCCACATGTCACACACACACACACACACACACACACACACACACACACACACACACACACACTAACAATCTAGGAGTGCCAGATTTAGCCTGAGACCATGTCTGTAGCCCCCATGTGAACCCACATACACATGCATAAAAGTATACACACAAATGCACTGCCCATGTAAGTAATTGTTAATGACTGTATCAGAAAACATACTTCTGAAGTTTTCTTTGTTTCAAGAAACAAGCATCTTATTTTTAGCCAATCATTGTTTGGGAAACTTGGGTTTATAAAAATGAGATTAGTTCATTGTTTGAAGGAGATCTTCAAAATATCTCAAAAGATGATGGTAACAATTGAAGTTGAAGGAGGGAGAAATCTGTCCTGGAATCTCAGGAAGATGAGTCACAAGTCAGAGATAGGTCGTACAGTAGGTTAAATGTAGAGTTACCATGTAGCCCCAAAATTACACTTCCAGGCACATGCCATGCAAAACTGAAGGCAGCTTTTCAAACAAAAACTTGACCTCCTGCTTTCACAATACTAAGACTGAATCGAACGAGAACCTCTAAAACCAGGGATGTAAAATTTCCTTCTCCATTGTTAGTTGTCAAATTCCTCTTCACGTCCTTTTCTCTCTAATCTCCTTGAAAGCCAATTGCATGCCAGTTCCTCTAAGTGTTGCTTGCCTTTATTTTTTTAAAAATATTTTTTTTGTGTGTGTTTGCAAGTGTTTTACCTCCACAAGGATATACTGCATGAATGATTAATGCCTGCAGAGGTCCGAAGACAATGTTGGATCCCCTGTAACAGGAGTTTTGGGATGAATGTAAGCTGGCACATGGGTTTGGGAAATGGAGTCTTGTTCCTATACAAGAGCATCAGGTGCTCTTGGTCACTAAGCCATCTCCCCAGTACTTTCTTCTTATTATGGAAAAAAAGGAAATTGGGTTACTGTGGGTTTAGGTGTCTAAATAAGTAAGAATTGTAGGAGGGAGGTAAGACCAAAATGAATAATTCACCAGAAAGAGAGACTTGAATAGGGTGATCAAGCCATTCAAATAGCTATAAACATTAAACATCAAATTTATTTCAATTTTATTTAATTTTAATGGATAGGACAGCATGAGTTGTAGATACTCACACAAATCAAGTTTGGGTTATCACCATTACAAGCTGCAGGATTATTATTGTGTATAGTTTGAGAACTTCAATAATGATAAGGGTTGGATTCCAGCTGTAGTTAAACATGGCATAGTTGTTGATGCAACCAACAATGAGCAATCATAAGTGATATATAATTAGTAAGAGAGGAAAACTGCCAGTAAAGCCAAGCAACACCTCCAAATACTTCTCTAGCACATTTATACATAGAATGTTTGACATTTAGTTAATACCTTTCTCAGCCGGGAAATGCCAAGTGGATGTCTCTGCTAACTCATATTACCCAGTGTAAACACTGAATATGATTTTTTGCTGAATGATCCAAGTGTTTTTTTCATTATAAACTAGCAGCAGGTGAGAGGTTCCTGGCTACATGAAGAGACAACTGCATTATTTCCCTGACTAGAGATTCAGTGGGCCTTACATTGTGAGAATTTATTTACATTTGTGGCCAAGGAGGACAGAGATCTCTGTAAACTCTGAGTTTAGAAGCCAGTGGCTGGTTCGTTGATGCTCACACCTTCACTGACATCTATCCTAAATTTTAAATTCATTTTAATGGATATCAGAATATTAAGAAGGAAAGAAAGCAGAGCTCTGATCAATCACATGTTCATTTAACTTCAGTGAAAGCCCAGATGTTAGAGAAAGTGTAAAGAAAAAATATCATAATCCAAGGCTTTAATGTATTTACTAAACTAGTGGCAGAATTATGCATATAAGCAAATCTTTAGAGAAATATGGATAAATTAAATAATATACCACACACATGGGTAGAAATGTGATGATAACTATATACTGAGATAATTATAATAATTATTACTTGCCAACTAGAATTTTGTTGCATCATAAATACAAGTTTTATATACATGTTTTCCACCAGTAAGGATAATTTGGTGAAAATTTTAGTAGTACACTTTTCTTCTGTCCCAAGAATTATACTTATAAGTAGCCCATAATATTATTACTATACAAACTCATTACATGTAAATGTATAATTAATTACTTTGTAAAATATTTGGAAACAAAAAACCTTTTTGATATATTTTTGACAGCTTTAAATTGTTATTGAAAATTCTAGAAGTTGAAAGAACTTTTTGTGTACTTTAACATTTATCCTTTCTCTATGATAGCTTATTTTAAATGTCGCAGTTTAGTCATGGCTGCATGACCTCAGGCAGCACACCATCCAGAAAACTTTTGTTTTAAGTTACAAAGGGGTTTAGCTTTTGTGCTTCTTGCTGATGATCCCCCTCTTCATTTGTGCTGTAGTTTTAGAACACAGTACTGTGCAGATGGTGGGCAGGGGAGCCTCAGACTCACTGGCCCTTGGCGATGTGATGTCTGAATTTTAATGGGTGGTTAACTCGCAACCCTTTTTATCTTTGTGGTGGTAGAGCTGTAAACACTTCCCACTTTGTTAAAACATTCATGATTCTCTTCTAGTTTTCTAATAACTTTTTCCTTATGAGATATTTAGAGATATATTAGCATAATCTAAAACATCCACATTGAGTTCTGTTACTGGCTTTTAAGTTTTAAGACACTGAAGGTATTTTGATACCTCTTTGCTTTAAATTTCACCATTTGCTATAAAAAAAATCCATAAAATTATACTGTAGCATTAAAGAAAAGAAACTTGTAACAGCTGTGCTTATAGTATTCATAATTCATTTTTACTTTAGAATCTTATATTTTAATACAAAACATTATCCAAGTTGTTTGGTACATTGATATATGTATGATATATAATATATATTATATATACAATTAGGATTGTAATTGATTTAACTGATCAATTGATTTAAATGTATTAAAGGGAAGCAGAAATCATCTTGGATAGCAGTCACATATAACTTCTCACCCTAAAAGATTTTGAATATTTAATTTTCAGTCATAATTCCTCAGTCACATCTGTTGGAGTCAATAACTATCAATAATTGTTGGATTATTAAAATGTTATAAATTTTAAAATGTTTATTTTCAAATTATGTGTAAGTATGTGTCTGTGTGTGGGTATGTGCATGTGAGTATAAGTGTCCTCTGAAACCAGAGGCATCAGGTCCCTAGGACCTGGAGTTACAGGAGATTGTGACCTGTCTGACATACCTGATGGAAACTGACTTGGATCCTCTTTAGAACAATGTGTAGTCTTAACCACTTGCCGTCTCTCCAGTCCTTATAAAATTCTTTAAGGAAAAAGTTCTTGGGTTATTGAGAAGTGCCCTGTAATCACATGTCTATCAATATTTCCTACTTACATTTTCAAATTCTAGATTTTTAAAAATATAATTAGGGCTGGAGACATGGCTTAGCAATTAAGATCACTTACTACTCTTGCAAATAATCAGAGTTTGATTCCCAGCTCCCACATGGCAGCTCACAACAATCTGTAACTCTAGACCCTGGTGATCTAGTGCCACCTTCTGGCTTCTATAGTCACCAGGCACTCACATGGCACATACAAACAAAACACCCATATACATAAATAAACATAAATAAATAAATAAAGTATATAATTACTGTATTATGATTCAAGGACCAGCATAATCATCAATACCAAGCATTTGTGAGAAATGGAGAATTTCAGGCCATACCACAGACCTACTGGATAATGACCTACACTTTAGTAAGTCTGCCAGTTAACCTGTATGTGCTTTAAAGAGGGAAAACATTGGCTTATTTGGTAGTCAGTAAGGCACCATTCTTGAAAGAGAAAATAAATGATTGTTTATTGTTTTTACATTTATACTTGTTTTTAAAGTTACCTATTATAATGGTCTTATAGCAAAATTATAATACATTAAAAAAGTCTTTTTCTTACTTTTCTATTGCCACAACAAAACAACATGGCCAAGGCAACTTTTTAAAGAGAACTCTTAACTTGGAGCTTACCATGTCAGAGGATTAGAGTCCATGACCATCATGGATGAGAGCATGGCAACAGGCATGCAGGATGGAGCAGTAGCTGAGAACTTATATGTGTTCTACAGACTCCAGAAAGAGAGGATTAACTGGAAATTTTGAGTCCTCAAAGCCTTCCCTCAAAAACACAAACATTCACCAACAAGGCCACACCCACTAATCCTCCCCAAACAGTTTCACCAACTGGGGACCAAGTATTGAATTACATGAACCTATGGGGAACATTCTCATTCCAACCACCACTTCCTCAGAATATAAAAGGCTGACCTTTGCCTTCAGATGCTTTAGAGCCCTTTGCTCATTTCTTATTTGAGTTGTTTCATGTTTCGATATTTCACTGTATAAAGTTTTTGTGTATTTTAGACATTAATCTCTGCCCTGGCTAGCTTTTTTTCTCAACTTGACACAACTTAGAGTCATGTGAGAAGAGAGTTCTCAGTTGAAAAAATGTCTCCATGAGATTTTCCCATTGGCAAGTCTGCAGCACATTTTCTTTGTTGATTGATGTGGATGGGCTCAGCTCACTGGGGTAGTGTCACTCCTCGATAGTTGCTTCCGAGCTGTATAAGAAAGCAAACTGAGCCCGGTGCTGGTGGCGCATGCCATTAATCCCAGCACTCGGGAGGCAGAGGCAGGTGGATCTCTGTGAGTTCGAGGCTAGCGTGGCCTACAGAGCGAGTTCCAGGAAAGGCGCAAAGCTACACAGAAAAGCCCTGTCGCAAAAAAACCAAAAAAAGAAAGAAAAAGAAAGAAAGAAAGAAAGAAAAAGCAAATTGAGCAAGACATGGAGAGCCAGCCATTCCCGCTCCCAAGTTCCTGCCCTGACTTTTCTCAATGATGGATTGAGCTATGGCACTGTAAGCTGAAATAAACCATTTCTTCCCTAAGTTGGTTTTGGTCATGGTGTTTTATCACAGCAATGGAAAGCCTAACTAAGATAATCCCTCATCAAGCAAATGGTTTGAAATTGTTTCCTTCATTCTGTAGGCTGCTTTTTAATCTTGTTGTTTACCTTACTATGGAAAAAACATTTAAATGTCACAGATTTCACTTGTTTTTACTCTTGTTTCTGGTTCTTTTGTTGTCATATGAGAAAACTACTTCCAAATCCAATGTCAAGAAGCATGCTCATTATTTTTTTTTTATTCTACAAGGAAGTTCTTGTTTTTATATGTAGTTCAACTATTTTCTTAAAGCTTTTAAACCCATTTTGAGTTTGCTTTTGGTCATTGTGTAAGATAAAAAGTATGATTTCCTTCTCTTACATGTGGATGTCTAGTTTTTCCCAATACCGGTCACTGAAGATACAGTTAATTTTTTTCTCTATTGTATAGTATTGGTATCTGTGGTGGTTTGAAGGACAAGTGTGGTCCTTTGGCTCAGACATTTGAATACTTGGTCACCAGTAGGTGGTGCTATTTGAAGATGCTATGGGGAGGCACCACCTTGCGGGAAGACATGTGTCACTGGGGGCAAGCTTTGAGAATTAAAAACCCTGCCCCACTTCCAGCTTGGTCTCCTTGTTTTGTACTTGTGGCTGAGCTGTGATCTCTCATATGAGATCCCTGCCTCTTCCATCATACCTGCGGTCCGCTGCTGTGCTCCTCACTATGATGGACTTTCATCCCTCTGGGGCTGTGAGAAAAAGAAACTCCTCCTCTGTAAGCTACCTTGGTTGTGGTATTTTATCACATTAACATAAAGGAAATAATGCATCATGCATCATCATAGTTGAGAATAAATTGTGCATATATGGTTTTATATCTAGGCTCTATTTTCTGTTTTGTTCATCTATGGAATTTTTTTTCTTTTTATGTCAATACCATGGTGTTTTGAATTTGGCAATAGGAAATATGATACCTCCAGAATTGTTTGTTTAAGATTGTTTTAGTTATTTACATTTTGTATTGCCATATGCATTTCAATATTATTTTCTATTTTGATGCAACATGTCATTGAAACTTTTATAGGCACTGTATTGTATTGAATCTGTGTATCATTTTGAGTAGTGTTGAAGAGAGGGAGAGAGGGAGGAAGGGAAAGGGGGAGGGTTGGGTGTGCATGTATTATGCTTTACTAGGAAAACTACTTGGTTCCTTCATAGTGCATGTCCTCTAGGTAGTAGTTTCAGTATAAATTCAGCTCTCCAAGTCTGCTATGCTATTAGATTCTGTCTGGCCCTGAGAGTTTCTGATGGGACTCTTATACTGGCTTATGTTAGAGTCTTTCTCAAATTCCTCTGCAATACCAATTTGCATCTGTTGTGCCTGGATGTGACCTCATCACAGAAGGAAGTGGGGGACCCTAATCAGCAGTTCAACTCTCAGTACACCAGTTAATTACATAAAGCATGTATAGGATTTGGATGGTTCTGTTTCTGCAGATGATTTCCTTTGTGCTTCGATAGATGAGGAATCAGTGGATTACTGTGATCTGTCCTGGCTTGAGCTGATCGGATCATGACTGGTATCTGTAGGACCTTTATGACACTTTCCTCCATGAGTTTCAACTCATGGCTAGATTATTTACTTAGGTTATTATAATTTATTAGACCCTATTTGCCAATATTTTCTTCTACCATCTGTGACACTCCTTATAGTTTCACTAGCTATTTATTTTCTCAACTGCTTCCCCTAAGGTGAGAAGAAAAATAATATGGCACATTGTTTTCACTCAGTGAGTTTCTGTTTCCATCTGGGTTATTTAAGTGCTGACTGTCAACATCATAGCCTCCAATTCCTTCAAGCAGGTGACTTTAATGTTTTATCTCTCTCCCTATTTTCTTGCTGTAAGGGTTTATTTACTGTAAATTGGTCTGCTTCTGCTAGAAGAGTATGGCCTAGATAGAATTTTGTTCTTATATTCTCATTCTTGGGTTTTTCTCTATGAACATTAGTGTGAGAACATTTATAATGTTAGGTGTATATCTGAGATGAGTACAGGTATCATTGATAAATTTTCTATCTTAATGTTAAAATGGGTCAGCTTCTTTTAATTGTTTTACATATACATCATTCTAGATACATTTAACAGATCATTCCCAGATGAAACATTTGTCTTTTTAGCAGTCGTTTCTTAGAATTTTTAAAAAAATTTATTTTTCTACATGAGCTTGGCAAAGGGTTTTAGGACACAAGGAATAACTAATGTTCCCACATTTTTCTTGAAATAGATTACTTTGATTTTTCTCTAGTTACTATTTTAAGTATTTCTTCTTCTTCTTCTTCAAAAAAAAAAAACCTACTTGTTTTATAATGTCTAATTTTTTAAAGGTTAAACGTTTTCTGTTGGCCATCCTGCAGTAAGCAGTGGCTTCTCTATATTAGTCTATATTTCTTGTGGGAGCCCAGCTGGGAGACCGGTTCTCACATTTCACAACAGGGTACTCTTGAGGAGAGAGGAATAAGAGATATTACATAGAAGGATGGAGGGGAGAGAAACAGATGGAAACACAGGAGAGCCTCGGGAGGGCCTAGATCCTTATCCACTGGCCCCCATCTCTTCTAAAGGGCTATTTATAGGAATGCCAAGGGGTGGAGCAAAAGACCTCCCCCAACATAGCCAAGTGCATACCCTTTTCAATCAATCACCTGGTAACCACACATGTGGTGAAGCAATCCTCTAATGCAGCCCTACTGGGTAAAGCAAGCTCAGAACTTACTAGGAAACCTTTGTGGGCCTCCACAATTTCTCTTCCAAAATAAGTTAAATTTAAAAGCTGTTCTATGGCAATTATTCTGTACCCTCTCAGATTTACCTTCTTATACTGTACTATATCAAGAGACTTACCAAATATTTGACATTCTATTTTATTTGTGATTATTGGTAATTCAACCAAACATATATATAAGACAAAAGATAGACACAGACTGTATCCAGGAAAATACTACATTCCTCATCACCACTGTAGTTAATTGTATATTTCTTAAGAATAATTTAGTTATTTTTGCCTGAAAATTTGATATTGAGCTCCAGGAAAGGCGCAAAGCTACACAGAGAAACCCTGTCTCGAAAAAACCAAAAAAAAAAAAAAAAAAAAAAAAAAAAAAAAAGAAATGTGGTCAGCAATTGTCTCACCCATATTTTATAGTGAAGGAATTGTAGATAATTATGACTTGTACAACTTCATAAATATCTTCAATTTTTCTGTTTACGTTGGATAAAACTAAATTGGAGAAATGAACATAATGGTGAGGTAAGCTTTGAGCAGCATGTATCATAAGCAGGAGATGTACACTCATTATTTTGAGAACATGCCAAATATACAAAGTGAGTAATCATTAAACTTACTTAAATGTCAGAGTCACCTTTTAAAATAGAAGTATCCTTTATACATATTTACCACAGTGACTGTTTTGTGACCTTATGTTTCTTACTCATGACCATGCCATTGCCAGTTGAAGTCAATACACATACTTAAGGTATATTTGTGCTCGTGATGACAGAATATCTGTCTCCAAAGTTTATGTTGTTAGGTAAATGTCACTGTCTCACTTTAGAGGATGACACATAATGGATTTATGGGATTTATTCCTTTTGAAGGTCACCTCTGAAGAAATATATTTAGTGATATTTATTATAGTAATGACAATTTCAAAGTGATGCACACATTGATCCCCCTTGACTGCTATGAGAATGGAAAAATCATTGAAAACAGGAAAAGGGGGATATAGAAAAGAAGGGTGTTGCATGAATCCTAAATGGTCTTACAATGAAAACTCAGAGCCAGATATCTGGGTGAAAGCTGAAAGATCAGAGAAGCAGAACAAACCACAGCCACCACCTCTTACCTCACCAACTCTTCAACCTGAAAGAGACCAAGTACCTATTTCCTCCTTCTTTATATTCCTTTCTCTGCCCAGCCATATTGGTTTCTGTCTCAACCTTCCTAGTGCTCAAATTAAAAGTGTGTGATATAAAGTGCTGGAATTAAAGGTGTATGGTACCACTGCCTGACTTCTATGTTTAATCTAGTGGCTTGTTCTGTCCTCTCATCTTCAGACAACTTTTATTTGTTTAAAATATCACCATATTTCCCCTTTTTTGTCTAAAATAATAAAAGAAAGTTATAATTAATATAAGAAAAACTATATACAATAAGTACAATAACTATATATAACATATACAGCCAAGAATTATATTAACAATGTCCATTTCATTAACATTTGACAAATTCAGAGAAAATACTCTATTATTTGTCCTATTTTTGTGAGTTCAAAGTATTGTATCTAATTCATTTTTCTATCTTAACTTGTATTACCAACCCCAAACTATCTTTTGATGTCTTTTAAACTTATACACTTTACACCGCTTTAGTGAGTTTCTTTTCTGAATTTGTTACCAAGGAAAACTATAACTATCTAGTCTTCAACTCCCTCAGAGACCCAAGAAGGAAATAATATTACCTAAGTAAACTGGAAGTGCATGCAAGCAACTTCCAAATAATGTGAGAAATGACAGAAACAGCTGGCTGCCTCAACAGTCACCCAAGGTTCCTCTGTAACATTGGGGCATCTATCTTTGGCCTACAGGCCTAGGATATCTGACAGACTTTTCTGTGAAGTAGGATATTCTGAAGGGCCTTCCTACTTTGTCTTGGCAAAGTTCAGCAGTCCTTTCTTTGTGTCCTGCTTGTCCATTTTTTAGCATACTGTCAGAAGTTGAGGCAAGGGCATTTTCTTGGCCAGTGGCTAATTTTTGCCACAAAGAAAGTAAGCTCAATATAGAATTTTCTTCAATGTTCATCATCTTCTCTGAAGTAGATTGGGGCTGCCAGGAGCAGACATGTCTCATTGTCATAAAGAAAAAAGAATATATGTTGTCAAAACATCTTAAGTGCCATATTTTACACATCTCTGAAGTGTTTGAAGATGACCTGTCTATCTAAAATGTATCTCTGCTTGACCTTGAAAACATACCTAATATGACTATAAGTTTGATTGTAATGACTAGCTACTAACTTGCATTTCTTTATATCCTAACTAGTTTGCAATAATAACTTTCAAGATCTAGCAATTTGCATTACATTGTTAAGTGAAATATATAGGTACAATACCTTGAGCAAGATTAGAAATGTATGTTCAGAATGTTCTAATAAAAATAATCTCAACTTTGTATCAATATACAAAGATTCATATCAATGTAAAATATTTAAAACTAGTAGTTGCTTTTTTAAAGTAGATTCAATAATCTACCTTTTTATTGTATAATATCTATATCATCCTTATTTTCTTTTCAAAGTAGATTCAATAATTTATCTTTTATCTTATTGTGCCCCCAAAATTGGATGCCAGATGGGACATGAGTCCTAAATGGTCTTATAAAAACCTGAAGGTAGATATCAGGATGAAAACTTAAAGGTCAGAGAAGCAGAGCAAGCTTCTTACCTTCTTACAGCTACCACCTCTTACCTCACCAATTCCTCACCCTGAAAGAAACCAAGTTCCTGTCTCCTCCCACCTTATATTCCTTTCTCTGCCCAGCCATATTACTTCCTGTATCAACCTTCCTAATGCTGAGATTAGAGGTATATGATCCAAAATACTGGAATTAAAGATATATTCTACTATTGCCCAACTTCTATATTTTAATCTAGTGGCTTGATCTGTTCTCTGATCTACAAACAAATTTTATTTGTTCAAAATATCACCACAGAAAGGCATTCTGAGAGAGTAATATGTTTTGAAGGGCAGAATTCTGTGCCAATCAGTGATGGATCCTCCAGCAAGACTTATCTATAGTTGGGTCTAGGTTCCCTGGGATTGGAGGGATTATGAGTGGGCACTGTAGGGGTGGTTGTTGTATATAATCCTTGTGAAAAGTGCAAAGGGTGTTTTGTGAACCACTGTGAAAGCTAGTGTGCTCTTACTAGAAGGAAGCTTTTCTAATTTCAGTGCCAGCATATGCAGTGACAACACACCAAAGCAGTTTCCACCACGAGAAATCTGGATTTCACCTAACTTTCAGGGTTATACTAAGAAAATGGCAGGAACAAAAATGAGGAAAAATAGTAGGTCATTTACAGTTTCCTGGGACCACAGGCTTGGTTTCATTATATCTCATTGGCTATTCTTGGTTATAACCATGTCAGCTGCAAGTGCCAAACCTATGTTTAGATTAGCTCAATGAAAAGTAGGAACATTGTGGGCTCACCAGAATGAAGAATGACTAAGTGAGCCTGGACTCCAGGGAACTCTCAAGAGGCCTCTACCCACACATCACCAGTTCAGTTTAACCCTCTCTCTTGTTCTTCAACTTTTTCCCTATTCATATACTTTTACTAGGAACATTGTTTCACATTTTGGAAAAAATCTGTTAATTTACTATTTAAACATCTGTACATATCATTTATCCTTAGAAATCTTGCTTTTGTTAAGGTTTCTGACAGAAATAAGCAGGGGAATAATTAAAGAATGTATATGCACATATACAGATAGAACGGACATTAAAAAATGTGGATGGTTTATATCATTACTAAAAATCAAATTCTGGAACAACCCTTATGGAACCACTGATTAGTGAAAAAGCAATGCCCTGATTTGGGCAAGAAGACAACATTTTGTGCTCCATAATTACGTTAAAAATAATTTTATCCTATTTGATTGTATTGTTTAAAAATTTGTTGAGTTATGAAAATCTTGTAAATTCTGACACAATTTTTAATTGTAAAAAATAAAACTGACAGATAATAAAATGAAATATGGTTCAAGAATAGAGTAGAACTCAGTTGTCAAGATGGCCTTGTGGCTACAGATACTTGTGGCACAAGCCTTACAACCTAAGGTTAATCTCTGAAGCCCACATAAAGGTAGAAGGATGGAATCTATTCCACAAAGTCATCCTCTGATCTTAATTCATCCTGTGGCATGCATGGCCACTGTCCTCTATCCACATTTACACACATACATATGCACACACATCATGTAGAATTCATATTTCAAAATTTTCACTTCATGAACATTCTCAGGACAGTGTTTTCACAACCACAGACTTTGAAAAAAGTAGATGAGAATGATCTAATTTTATTGGTTGTCATGGTGACATTATCAATCTATTCCTTATCTCTCTTCCACTAATCACAAACTACAGGAGAACTGCCTCTAGCTTATTGGGAACCTTTGGGAATTCATTGACAGAAAAAATTGTAGTGAGACAAACAAAAGCTATGACTGCTGCTCTTTCAGATGTTTCTTCTGCTTATCATTGATGAAGGACCAATTTGGTCCACAAGGGACAGAGACACCCATAGTTCCCCAAGGATCAACCTAGCATGCTGTTCTAAAGCATTATGCTGAGTGGAGAGCTCAGGTTCTGGGAATTAGATGAGGTAGTTTCTAGTCCAGCTTGAGTATTCATTTTATTATTTACTAAGAGCTGCAAGATTTAAAAACTTCTATGAGTAAACTGTTTATTTAATCTCACAGTAACTCCTAGATTCATGGCATTATCACCTCCATTTCACAGATAAAAGATCTCATTTAAGAAAGATTGTCTGTCCAAGGACAGGGCAGTTTAAAATTGAAATTTGGAAGAGAAATGAAACAATCGTAAGTTGATAGAGTCAAGCCCAAAGCTTAATTTAACATGCCATTATCTAGTAGATCATACCTTGTATAAACAGTACCCAAGGCAAAATAATACATGTTAAAAAACTGAGTCTCAGCTGCAATATTCAGTCTCATTATCTTGTCTAATCATTTAGTGCATTTACAAATAAATACCAGCGTTTGGGCCTAAAATCAGCAATTTTCATTAAGCTCTCTTAAGAACCTGTGCTTGTAAGCTTTTATAATATACAGTAAAGAGGAAACATACAGAACAACAGTGAATATTTTTTCTTACTTCACTTGGGAGTGCCACTGGCTGAACACAAGATAAAAAAAATAAAAACTGGATCATGATGCCATGGAATTATCTCTTGCTTGCACAGCCTATATCAGTTCAAAATACCACTATAATACTTTTTTCCACCACAACCTTCATAAGTAGCTTGCATTCTAATTTTAAACAGTACACTAACACAAACTTATTACTCTTGAAACAACAAAATATATCTTGTGCTATTTTTATAATATAAAGTTCAACTGGGAGCATCAAAAATATTCCTCTATAGTAGCAATGTCATATAGTTGGAAGATTTCCTGTGTCCTGGCCTGCTGGGAGTCACACAGAAGCTTATATTAATTATAACTGCATGGCCATGGCTCAAGCTTTTTGCTAGCTAGTTCTTATATCTTAAATTAGCCCATAACTATTCATCTATGTATCACCACATGTTCTGTGGTTTTACCTGCGTCTCATTACATGTTGCTCCTTGTGCCGCTCACAGGCATCTCTCTTCAGCCTCACTCTTCCCAGAATTCTCCTTGTCTGCTTATCCTGCCTATCCTTCCTGCCTGGCTACTGACCAATCAGCATTTTTTTAAATCAACCAATCAGAGCAACACATTCATAGCATACAGAGAAATTCTCCCATCAATGTCACTTCCTAGTGTGTGAACATGTGCCATGGTACACTTGTGGAAGGTGGAGGACAACTTGTAGGAGTTGGTTCTCTCCATCTACCAACTGAATTCCAGGATTTAATTCTGGTTTTCAGGCTGGGCAGCAAGAGACTTTACAAACTGAACCATTTTACCTTCGCAATAAGAACATTTAAAGAAAACAATACCAATTTATCGTATCTTTTTGGTCACCATGGAAAGTCAGGAATGGCTGGTTGAAAGGGTGATAGGTATTATACCCTGCCATTTCCTTATTCTTCTTATTTAAATGTAAGACCATCAGTTGTCGCACGAAAACCACAGAAACACAGTCTAAACTCCAGGTTCAGGTAAGGTCAATAAGAGGCCTGCATGACAGAACTGTTTAACATGTCTGCAATAATGAGAAATGTGAAAGACATGGTGAAAAGAAGAGCTGAAAGATGTTGCTTATGTCATTTGTGATCACCCTGTAGGAACTATTGAAGTGACCAAGTCTTAGTTACGGCTACTATTGCTGTAATGGAATATGACCCAAGGGCAAGTTGGGGAGGAAAGGGCCTACTTGGCTTACACTTCCACACAGTAGTCCATCACTGAAGGAAGTCAGTACAGGAACTCAAACAGTTCTCGAATCTGAAAGCAGAAATTGATGCAGAGGCCATGGAATGGGTGCTGCTGACTGGCTTGCTTCCCATGGCTTGCTCAGCTTTCTTTCTTTTTTATTTTTATTTTTAATTATTATTAAGAGATTTTTCTATTCATTTTACATACCAACCACAGATTCCCCTCTCTTACCTCCTCCTACCACCCAGCCTTATTCCCTAACCCACCCCTCATTCCCACCTCCTCCAAGGCAAGGTCTCCCCTGGGGAGTCAGCAGAGCCTGGCACATTCAGTTGAGGCAGGTCCAAGCCCCTCCTCCCTGCACCAAGGCTGGACAAAGTGTCCATCATAGGCACTGGGATCCAAAAAACCGGTGCATGCACCATGGATGGGTTCCAATCCCACTGCCTGGGGGCCTTCTAAACAGTTGAAGCTAAACAACTGTCTCGCCTATCCAGAGGGCCTAGTCCAGTACCATGGGGGGCTCCTCAGCTATTGGTCCACCATTCATGTGTTTCCACTAGTTTGTCAGCCTGCTTTCTTACAGTACTCATGAGGACCAGGCCAGGGATGGCATTACCCACCATGGGCTAGGCTCTCCCCCATCAATCGCTAGTTAAGAAAATGCCTTGCAGGCTGATCTTATGGGAGCATATTGTCAGTTGAAGTTCCCTCCTTTCAGATAATTCTAATTTGTGTCAAGTTGTCATAAGACCAACCAGCACAAGTCACAAGGATGGGAAACTTCCCATGGGGTTTAGTAAAGAACCTGGCCATTTCCAGGTTAAGGCTGTGAGCAAAACAGGGCTGGCAACATGAGAATCAGCTTCTTTCCTTTGCTACTTTTCAACAAGTGGTCCTCTAAAGCACAAGCATATGCTAGAATTATATAAATCTAACCTAACATATGTGCAGGAGAGAACAAGTATAGCTAACAGTTACCAGTCTTGATCCAAGACCTGTGTGAGGCTTATGCGACTGAATGTGTTCATCGAGTCTCAGATCATCTCGGGGAATATGATTCTAGAACCCATTACAATCAGCATCAAACTGTAGTCACCTCTTTACTAAGCTTTTTGAAAAATTTAGATGAAGTCATAAAATTGGTGATAAAAAGACTTCAAAAGTTTTATATGACATCAACAACAGGGAAGAAGCCACATCTCTGTGAATGAGATAAAATCTTATGATATGTTGTAAAACAAGACACAGGGTGTACAGAATAATACCATTGCTAGCAGGGAATGGGCTGTATTGTTCAAATAGTGATAGTTTAGTCTTTTAATACAGTGGATGCAGGCAATGAAAAGAACCAATGGGATCCATCAGAAATGCTGGAATATGGAGCTGTACAGTACAAGAGTACGATAAACACTTAACGATAGACGCATTTTTACATTTTTCTTTCCTTTCCTATTTTATAGTGATATTTTACTGAAATGGCAGTATATATTGAAATTAATTTTTGTTTGGCACATCAAAAATATGAAATACTTGCTTTTGTTTCACAAACCAGAAATCCTTCATCTTTATTAATTTATATACTTAGTATCACCTTTTAGTGAGGCATTAGCTTACATGCATCTTCATGGTTCTCTACATAGACATTAATTCATTTTGTGACTTCTTACTAAAATACAGCACCTGTTTTTATAGGAACTTTTATAGGAGTTTTGATTTACATGAAAATAGTTTTATTTTTACTATGTGCCAATATTTACAGACATTGATATATTTGTCTTTACGTACAATTGATTTTCATCAATCATGATGTTATATTCTGTAACATCAGCTAGAATAATGAATTAGCAAATAATGGTTACTAATTCATTATTCCAGCTGATGTTACAGAAATATAACAGAAACAGGGAAAATGTTACAGAGTTAGGTGCCCAAGATTCTTTTGTGGCAGTTTCTAATTACTAGTGGCTCCTTAACATTGTACTCACTGCCCATAGGAGTACAACTCACACCTGAAGAGAACTTACCTAGAACAATGGTGCTCTCTTCATGATTAATTAATTAATTAATGTGTGTGTGTGTGTGTACATATGTGTGTTCATGAATGATAGTGCTCACATGGAGCTAGAGAACAACTTTCCTGAGGTGGTTCTCTCTTTCACGGCATGGATTTAGGGAGCTGCTAGGCTTGGCAGCAAGTTCCTTTACCTCCTGAGCCATAACCCTGGTTCGGGAATCTTTTAAAAGAGTGAGATCATAAAAAGCACAGAAATGTAAAAGGTATGGTGAAAAATTAGTTCAAGGCAAGGACATTTATTTCCAGTGGAAGCCTGGATAAGAGGCAGAGCCACCTTGTTTTTCCATAGCTCAGAATGTGTGTATTAGGCAATTCAAAAATTTCGTCACTCCTGCCTGGACTGAGTCTATCAGGTTGATCCCAGTCCTCAGGGGAGACCTTGATCTGGAGGAGGTGGGGCTGGGGGGGTGGGCTGGGGGGAAGGGGAGGGGGCAGGAAGGGAGAGAACAAGGGAATCTGTGGCTATTATGTAGAACTGAATAGTATTGTAAAATAAATAAAGAAATATGATAAAAAAATTTCGTCACTCTGTGCATGTCGATGAATAACAAAGAAACATCATGAGATTTGATTTTAGGCTAACATATACATTTTAGTAACATTGGGAATGGAATTTATGAAAGAGTATGAAACACATGCCAATCACCCAATATAAAATTGTTTTAGATTCAGGAGCATAGGGCATTCATGACGCTGTGTAACCATCACCTTTATCTAGTTTCAAAACATTTTTTGTCATTCAAAATTAAATCTGTGAGCCTATTATGACTTCAGTCTCAGCTACTCCTGTCACCCAACCTTTGACAACTACTAACCTACCTTCTCTGCATTCTCTGTTCTTACAGTTTTGTATAAACAGAAGCATACAGTATACGGCTGTTTTGTCTTTTCTCATTTAGTATATTGCATTCAAGTTTCATCTATGCTATAGCATGCATCAATATTTTATTCCTTCTCATGGCTGAGTAAAACTTCTAACGCATTCGTTCTTACAAATCAGTCTAATACGATAAAATATACACCTGCCTCAACTTAGCTTATACTTATCAGAAGATCCTGAATGAATAAACCTTCATAAAAAGATGGAAGATTTTTGAAATGATAGGAAAAAGATGCTGAGATAGCAGAGAGAAAGGGGGGCACAAAAATCCTCATAAAGACACTAAAACTGAAAAACAATGACATAATAGCAAACTGGCATTTGTAGGGCACCATTCTTCTGCATGCTCATAGGTTTTTTATTTACTGCTAAGAGTTTTTGTTAAATATATATATTTTTTATTTCATCCTTTAGCTGTTTATATGGTTCTGCTGGTTTGGGGGCACCTCCAGAGGGCGGGTAGGTTCATGTGTCCTCAAACAAGGAATTGAGAAAAGTCCTAGGTCAAAGCATAGCAGAGGCTGTTTATAAGGGGGAAGTCCAAGGGGAAGGAGAGGGTTAGAGCAAAGAAAACCATTTAATAGCTCAAACAACACCACTACACAGGTAGTTGAGGCTTCATTTCTTGAGACAGAGTCTCCTGTGTCCCAGGCTAGTCTTGAGCTGGCTGGCTGTATAGCTGAGGCTGGCCTCCAACTCTTCTGAACTGCCAGGAAGACAATAGGAAAACTATAAGAGTAGCATCTACCAGGAGGCTTTCTGGTAAAGAATTAAGATAAGTAAGTAAGTAAGTAAGTAAGTAAGTAAGTTATTAGAACTATTATCACCTTCCTTAAGAATTAATCCTTTTACCGTGTTAATAATAACCCTGTCAATCACCTCAACAGTAAAAGCACCCCCTCAAAAAGCTATCCCAGAAACTGGGAAATTCCATGAAACCTCCTTCCATACACAAGTCAGCAGAGTATTCTTTCTGGCCATTGTCTACTCTCTCTCCCTGAATGGTTCCTCCATAATGCTCTCCTAACCATTATCCAGTCTTATACACGAGAACACTGTATATTGTGCTGCTATAAGTTCTCTGTGTTCTATATTATGCTTCATATCTATATTATAAATTATGCTTCATATCATATCTTATCTAAGATATGAGATTCGTAGAGATCACAATGACAGGGGAGCCAGAAGAAGGCTAGAGTGAAATTTAATAACTCTTTGAGAAATAGTCATGTAAGAAATGCCATTTATACTACTTATATTGAACATACTATCTCTAACATTGAATTCTTCTACCAAACATTGGAGAAAGAGATCATATGCACCTACATGGATAAGAAAATGGTATTCCCTTACTTAGAGCACATGGAAGAAATCTAGAGCCTTTTGTTGTCTTGGTAGGGTGAAATGATCAGAAAGGATGTAGAAGGAAACTACAAAATTTGTATCCAGTTTCATCTTCTAAGAATAAAACACACACTTTCCTTTACTTTTGAATCATTGGTTCACATACACATTTATCTTAATAATTACCTAAGAAAAGCACTTAAAATGTGTTGCATTTCAAAATTTCTTCTAAATGATTGTTTTCATGCTGATTCAGTATTGCTAAACATAGTGAAGAGATTTGGTGGTAAATTCAGTGATATAAATATTATAAAAATGCTATCTGTAACTTCTTCATGGCCAGAAAATTTGAGAGTGGTGCTTTTGTTTTGTCAAAGTCCAAAGCTGTGCACACCATGGTTATCTGATAAAGAACCAATTCCTGCAGCTGACTCTGATTGCATCTGGCTTCATGCCAGAAGCATGTAGAAAATGCATTGTATCAAAGATAATGTGTGCAAAGGCGTCTTGAAAATGACAAAAGCAATTAATCAAATTTTAAAAACTGAGAATGTGAGAAATGTTAGTGGATACTAGTGCTGACTGTTTATGTCTTTCATTCATAGTTCTTTAGTGGCTTTAGATAATTATTACTGGAATGAGAAGGGGACTGTGAAGGGTGGGAATTGACAGATTCAGGGAGATTTTAAAGAATAATCTCTCTATGTGCCTGTTGAGCTCAGGCAGCTCCTTGTAGAACTTGAAAATAGCTTTCATAAAATTCAGAACTGATTTTTGTCCCATCATTTAAAGATGAAATCCTGGCATGTTGAGTGGGAAGTAATGTAGAGCCTATACTAGGTTCATTTCCTTTTTATAATATTCATGGAAACTGCCTCTGACTCTCATTGGATGACCTACTAGAAAAGGGGGAAATCTGCATGCCAAATGAGTCCATTCCTTTGGACAGCTCTGAATGACTGACAGTTTTTCCATCTTCAAGTGTACATCTGATTTTTGGAGTGGCAGGAACAGAGCCTCTCACTTGACAACCCTTTAGAGATTTGAAATTACTACTGAATTTCCCCCATGGGTTTCTCTTAGACTTAGTAGACCTTCAAGTCCATTTAGTTGCTCCTTTCCAGCAAAGATTCCCAGAAGCCCTATCACTCTCAAATAATTCCTCCAACTGTGTTGTGACCATTTTTGCATCTTTCTACAATGTCAGAACTCATCGAATAAGAACAAATTCACAAAGTTTGGCAGTTTTAGTGGTAGCATCTTATGGGATAGTGCCTGTTTTTTTAAATAGAGTTTGTCTATATGTCTAATCCTGGCATTTTGTTGTTCCTTGGTCATATATCACAACAGTGCCTCTGCATGTTAACTTTTCTAAGAAAGGGAGGTCCTGACAACTGATTCTTTTATCATCTTTCCACTCCATATTTTGCTCATCAATATAAGTCTCTGTGCAGGGTAGAGGTGTATGCCACATAATTGCTGAGTGTATAGTGTGAAGAAGTTTGCAATCTGATATATGGCCAACTCCTCTAGCCCACTGAATCTTGTTGACCTTTTAAAGTTTACTTTGTTTTGATTATCTTGTTCCTGTGTAAGTACAGGGACAGATGTTTCAAGAGTGTCTCATAGCCTCATAAAGAGACCTCTTACTTTTTTATGTGTGTTACAACCTCCAAGGTGTAAGGAAGACCTTCAAGTAGATAAGGAGATCTCCCTAAAATTGGGAGGGGTAGTGTTTTTACGACTTTCCTGGGGAAGATTAGAAGCAATACTCCTGAGAGAAGACATAAATGGCTCATATGAAATTTTCCATCAATCCAATATCCCTAAATTGTACAAATATTAAAAGTCTCCCAAGTATGCAACAGATGGAGATGAAAACCATTGGTGGCACAGCAGCCATCATGTGGCTTAGCTTTGCAAGATCTTTGTCAAGCAGCTGTGCTGGCTTTATGACTTATGCTGTTCTGATCAGATATGGCTATACCAAAGAAAGTCTGTTTAAGTCAGTCTGTGATGAATGCATGGTGATGGATAGATGACTACCCAGGTGCATAATAATCCTCAGTCTTTATAATGGAGTCAAAGCCGCTTGTGAAATGGAGTCTCCCAGGGCAGGGCATAGCCTGAAACATCACTGTTTATAAAGCAGGGCACAGCCTGATCTCGATATGCATTCTACTTTATGCCATATAAATGGCAATCAGAACTGGAAAACGTTTAATATGCTATGCGTGTTATCTTTCATAATTTAAAAACTGCTATTCTATTCATGCATCTAAAACTGCAGCCGCATTTTAGGAGTCATGATGCTGCTGACACGAGTTAAGTGTGTAGTCAACAAGTGTTAGCTGAAGTGTCAGAAAGGCAAGTGTTTGTCTTCTTACCTTTACAGATTTAAAGCTAATCTTACTTTACATCCATTATAATGTTGACAGAAAATAACAAATATTGGTGAAGACACAGGGAAATAGAAACCTAAGTCACTATAAATGTAACTGTATAACCGCAATAATGTTGTCACTGCAGAAAATGGAGCTTCTTCAAAAACATAATAATAGAATTACCACATGGTACCACATTCTATATCTGGTGTATGTCTACATGAAGTTAAACCAGATCCTTAAAGAGACATTTGCACACTATGATCAGTACAGCATTATTTGTGGTCACCAACAGGTGGGGTTAAGCAAATGTGGTACAGGGTTTCAACTAAACATCGGCCTTAAGAAAGATGTTGTGTTTACATCATTGTAACCAAAAGCCCTGACACAGGAAATTTGAGGAAAGACTTATTTTGTTTCACAATTTCAGAAAGTTTCATAAATACAAGTTTGAACTTCTTGTTTTTTCTTATGAGTCTCAGAGCACCAACACCAAGTGGTCCAGTCAATTCCTCCTGCAGTCAGTTCATGAAACAACTAGTTATTTAGCATCCAGTGTGTGCCCAGTATTGTGTTAGATATTATGAGATGTACCAGTGCATGATGGAGATACTTTTTGCATATTTGGAGTCCTAGGAAATGTGTGGATAACGTCACTAAACAAATAATGGCAGGTGGGGAAAATTGGAAAGCATTGTAATGTAGTATTTGTTATTTGAAATTTCTTCCGGTGTGTAGTTTCTTGCTAGGGCCAGTAAATTTGTTATTACCAAAAAACATTCTAACAGGCAAAATGTCATTATGTTTCCTGAGAGAGAGGTTCCCCTTCATTTGAAACTCACTTATTTCATCGTGTTCAGGAAATAAAAACAAATAGCTAGATATCTTTCTGAGAATGTATTTTATATGCTAATGATCATTCTTTAAATGACCTATTCTTTAATATTTCTTGACAATGAAGTCTGCTTGGCATTGCCCTTCTGTTTATTCTCTTAATTTTCCATGGATGCCTTTTGAAGAGAGACATCAGACTTGTTCATAATCTTTATGTACAAACAGAATGACACAATCAGTCATAGCAAATCTACACTGTCTGATCCTTTCAGCTTTTAAGTCTTTCTACTTTCCAAAAACATTGTATTTAATAAATTATTTGCAGCTACTTTCAAGTAGAATAAAGTGTTATAAAGAAAAAGGGTAGTTTAGATGTAACCAACTGTCTTATTAAATAAGAAACACAGAACCAATGCAAAGAAGAAAGCCAAGAGATCAGAGCTAAGAACCTTACTGCCTGCTGCAGCTAGCCTCTTAAGCCAAGAGAACTCTCCAAAAGAGACCTACTTTCTGTCTGTTTGTCTTTATATAGACTTTCTGTTCTGCCTTCTCATTGGTTGTAAAACCAACCACATGAGTGCCTCGTCACTGTCTGTTGTACAACCCTTCAGGTCTTCTATGGTATTAAAATTAAAGGCATGTGTCTCCAATGCTGGCTGTATCCTTGAACACACAAAGATCTACCTAGCTCTGCCTACCAAGGGCTGGGATTAAAGGCGTGTGCCACGAATGCCCAGCTCTGCTATGGCTTGCTATTAGCTCTGACCCCCAGGCAACTTTATTTATTAATACACAAATAAAATGACATTTCAGTACAAATAAAATATCACAATATTGGGTAGATTAAACATCATCAATTTTTTTTTTCATTCTGAGGCTGGTCTACTTTGCTTATGTATTTTAATCTCTCCCTCCACCCCATGTGTGCCTCCATTGTATGTGTGTTTTCATGTTTCCTTGTTTGAATGTGGGTATGCATAAGCCATTTAGAGTATGTGGGAGTCAGAAGACTACCTTGGGTGTTGGTACTTGCCTTCTGCCTTGTTAGCAGGCTCTCTTGTTCACTGCTGTGTACAAAGCTTCCAGGGACTCTCCAGTCTTCACCTCCTGTCTTGCTGTAAGAGTGCAGAGATGCAGATGTGCACCACTTTATCTTGTCTCTAGGGATCTTAGGTCCTCAAGCTTGCATGGTTAGTGCTTTACCCACTGAACCAATTTTCCAGTCACTACTTCTCACTTTACAATATATAGCTACCTCACCACAACTCCAACTCAAACAAAGAACAAATTTCAGAGAGCTTATTTATTACAGCCTGAGAATAATCTAGGATGACACAATTGAATCCAAAATAATTTTGGATTCATGATTTAACTCTTAGAAAAAAGTTTAACTTTTTTTCAAAATGTAAACATATCTTTCCTTTAAACATTATTGAGGTAAAAGGTAGCATACTATGAAATAATGGGTAATTTGCATAAAAGAAAAATATATAATCCTATGTAAAATTATCAAGGATTTGTTTGCTTCTTCATGCTCTGTTTTTAATTAGTTCCTGAGTGATTTTAAGAGTACATTTAAGAGTCTGATTTAAAATACTTTGTGATATTCACTCTCTACTTTGAATGTTTTTCACTCTTTAAACAAACCACAGAGATTTTGCTTTTTACTGTGATGTGATGACAGGGTCTATTTCTAATCACTTATATGATATTCCTTATAGCCCGGAGTTTAGATGGAAATATAACGGCTGCAGGGATAGAGCGTGTCACTGTCACATTAGGATCAGGTAAATAGATTATAATGCTTCCCTGGCAGATTGGTTGATTACTAACCGGGCCTGGCTAAAGCATTTCCCTCAGTCTGCAGGTTTTTAGATTGCTGAAATTGAAGCCCAGGGTCTTAGAATGTTTGATTTTTGCATACATTTCCCACAGTAAATTCACTTAGAAGCCATAGCTGATCATGAGAACATAATACATAGCTCCTTTCTAATTTGTAGAATCAAATCACTTGAGATGGAGAAACAGTTATGTTGACAGAATCAGAATGAGACTGCCTTGTGTTAGGGAATTGTCAAAGCAGTTGGAATTTACTGTGGCTTTTTCAAGCTTCTCGGCTTTAAGACAAGGGGAAGTGAAAAGAATTATATTGTTCCCCTTGGGGGAATATAGACTTGGCTTCTTTAGATTCTGAAAGGTTGGTCTAAGGCCAAGAAGTCCATATTTAAAACAAAGTCTATAGTTAACATTCAAAGTCTGTAATTCATTATGAAGAATGCTGATATAAAAGCTGTAATTAAATACATGAAAGAAAAAAACATCACTTCTTTATTGTTAAGCCAACAGATAAAATTGTGTCAATTTCTTTAGTACATGCTAGAATGCATATCTGTGGAATGTCTGGCTAAATCTATCACATGTGCATGTAATTACCACATGTATCATTTTTTTTCTTTGTAGTGAGAACAGTTAACATCCACACAGAATTTGCAAGAATACAATATATTATTAATTACAGTCATGTGTTATAGTAGATCTATTGAACTTGTACATCTCAAGATGAATTTTAAAGAAGTCATAAAAATGTACAAGATGTTTCCCATATATTCCATCTGCCAATCCCCCAGTTCTTGTGCAAGAGTGAAATTATTAAGCTAAGAATAGTAAACATGAAGCATTTTGTTGGTGATTTCAATACAAGGTTAGTAATTTTGAATTTTGCTGCATATTTCCTAGGAAGACCACTTCTCTCAGTTTTTCAACATTAAAAGTGCAGACATGATGTTCAACACTTTTGCCATTTATAGTAAACTCTAGCAAATGAAAGTGGTTTGAGCCGGGCGGTGGTGGCGCACGCCTTTAATCCCAGCACTCGGGAGGCAGAGCCAGGCGGATCTCTGTGAGTTCGAGGCCAGCCTGGGCTACCAAGTGAGTCCCAGGAAAGGCGCAAAGCTACACAGAGAAACCCTGTCTCGAAAAACCAAAAAAAAAAAAAAAAAAAAAAAAAAAAAAAAAAAAAAAAAAAAAAAGAAAGTGGTTTGAAAGTTGCTTGCTAATTTAACCGCTGCATTAATTTATTAGGAGTCAATGAACCCATAGAAAAGTCTGGCAATAAGTAAGAGTCTTGTCCTCAATACTTAAACTGGACACACTTGGATGAAATCCAATGGGACTGTGAAGTGGGCAGTTTCATCCAGAGGTCTCTGGTTTTCTCAGTCGCTCTTAGTTTTTGGTCCATAGTGGGATAACCATACCTTTTCTAGCCCCTTACAACCTCTCTGCTGTATCAAAGCTTGGTCTCATATAGTTCATTAACTTGGGTCAGCTTCTGTGTTTTTTAAATGGAAGGAAACCCGAAGTTAAACAAATGAAATTGAAAGCAGTCTGCAAAACAGGATTTGTAAGAATACGTTGTACCTTCTAAACTCATCTCCTGAGAACCGAGCACAGGGCTCTAAATTGTTTTTGCAGAGTAGTGAGACACTCAGGCAACACTTTACTGAGCAGTGTTGTCCCAAAAGTGCAGACACAGCAGGGGAGGACTGAGGTAGCAGGCAGGCCCTCAACCCAGACTGCATGAAGCTGCTCTAGCCACACCTATTCTGTTCTACTCAGTTCACACATGACCTCATTGGGATGCCCTAAGGATTGGGTAGCAATTTACTCCTGGATTTTCAAGGACATATTCCACACCTACTTGGCCCAGTGCTTTGTTGACTTGGTGTCAGATGCAGAACTGCAAGTTAATGGTGACTACTGCCCAGTCTCATTCTAACAAGGAGTTTATTTAGCAACATGTTTTGGTAAAGAAAAACTAACATGCCATGCTGGTCTAACAAGCTTCTTGCTACCAAGTAGAAAGAAGGTTAAATCATAATCTCATCATAATTTATGCATTTGCTTAAACATGAAAGTTTGATCTGGTTTTGTAGCCTACTTAACTAGCAACATGGCAATTAAAATTTAAGAATATCTATTTTGAACAAAAATTAAAAAGAAACTTTATTTGCACTTGAATCAGTGACAGTCAAGTTTAATTTATCACAAATCATTGTTATTTTCAATAATATGTAAGCTTTCTAAAATCAATACAGATTATAATACTACAGTCTTTAATATATAAAATTTTATGAGAAGCTTGCTTTGGAAAACTATTCTAACTGGAATCTACATCTTTATACACAAAGCACAGAAACATTAATCTTTTAAGTGGAAAATGTTTCTGAATTCTTGGGCTTATCATTAGAACTACTGATAAACTCTTCTAAGCAAAAAAGAACCCAAACAAAGAAATGATGTAGCCTCCATATCCACCTTATCAAAACAAGGGCTGAGTAAAGATGAGTCAAGGAAGGGTATAGTCATTTTAATGACAAAAAAATATGTGTCTGAAATTCCATGAGGTAAGGAGAGAAAGGCCCTTTTATGTGAAGTGAGATACATCTCTGTTGTTTTAAGACACAGCTACACACCGTGGGAAATTATTAGAGGACAAAGCATGACAACGAATGACTAATGATTAATAAAAACTTGACTTGTAGGAAAGAACTTGTTGGTCTATGAGAAGAAATTTCACAGTGATTTGCATTTCCCATTGTTTTGCTTAATGATCTAGGGAAGGATACGTAAGACTATTGAAATCTTTATGATCCTAAGTTAAGATAGGACAGGTTATCATAGCACACAATTATTTGGCCCTATCTATCATTAGTGACAAATAGAAAGTTCTTTTTAAAGCTTACAAAGCACCTGCAGGGTGGGCAGAGAAATGAAACAAATGAATCTGGTGGTAAATTCACGAGTGTTAAAGAAAATCTGACTGTGCATTTGCTGGAAGTGGCAGTGCCATTATCCACATGAACTTACAGTGACTGGAGCCTGCACATGGTTGAGTCACCCAGACTCCCAGAATGGATGAGAAAGAAGCTCATGGAAGTCCCTTCCCTGCTAGCTCAACAAGAAGAACTATTGGCATTTGATACCTATTTGGGAAAGGAGAATCAGTTTTTTTCATTACTGCATCCCTTAAAAAGTTACTCATGCTCCAGTAGATGGTTCCACACCCATGCACATATAAGCAGCGCTAAGGGGATTCAATACATTTTTAAAGAGAACACACGAACTTGAGAGGGAAAAGTGGTGGTTCAGGGGACTAGGGGAGAATGGGAGGGGAGGGGAGGGGAGGGTGGGTTTGATGAAAAAAACATTATATGCATGTATGAAATTCTCAAATGATAAAAAGAGATTATAAAGGAAAATCTGACCATGAATCATGACTGCATTTATAAAATGAACCACAAAGGGAGACAGGCATGGAAACTCAATTGCTGTCAGATATTAAACAGCTGTCGGCCACAGAAAGGCAAAGATGGTTGCGGAGATAGCCAGACATCAAGTTCAATCAAATTTGCTTTGAATGTAAAATGATTACAGACTGTAAGCCGGAGAAGCACGTGGTGTGATCTTGTCAGGGAAAAGCACTGTTTTGGGTCCGTATGGAAAGGGGGGATCTGACACATAAGACCCCTTAGGCCCCTCATAGAAAAGCCCAGGCAGAGACTTGATTTTCCCTGACAGGCAATCACCTCATGAAAACATGGCCCAGAAGAGGCTCTGATGGCTCATGGCTTTACCTTCCTTGGTCCGCTTCTGATTTCAGTGGTTTTACACTGGGCTTTGTGATCATGTCCCCATCACCTGCCTCCACAGTAGCTGAGCCCGAAATGCAAACTGAAGAATGTTTTAGGAAAACCGAGAGACTAGGGAGAACCAGACCATGGGAATCCCAAGTTTCCTTCCATGATGGTGTTTCCACTGTTCTTTCTTCCTTTATCCTGTTGCTGTGGGATCATCCTTCCATATGCTATGAATATATGTGACTCTTTTTGATTAATAAAGAAGCTGTTTGGCCAATAGCCAGTCAGGGTAAGGTTAGGCAGGAAAGCCAAACAAAGGAGAGGAAGGAGAAGGGCAGAGCAAGAGAGAGACATGAGGAGCCGCCCAAGAAGGAGGAACTGCCTAAGAAGGAAGATGACAGGATTGGTAAAGCACGGGTCATGGGACAATACATAAATTATAAAAATGGGCTAATTTAAATGTAAGAGCTAGTTAATAATAAGCCTGAGTGTAATGGCCAAGCATTTTGTAATTAATATAAGCTTTTGTGTATTTATTTGGGACTGGGCAGTCAGGATAGACACCACCTTCACTTACATCCTCTTCTTTAAATAACTAACATCATTTTTAAAATGTAGTTTTAGGTTCACTGAAAAACTAAGAAGAAAGTACAGAGAGTTGCCATGCAATTCTGTTCCTTCCTCCAAACCCACACTATTGTATTCCCATATTACAGTGCATGCTTCTTGACAGTTGATGAGCATACAGTGGCATATCATAATCCCTCTAAGTCCATCAATCCCACAAGAATTCACTCTGAAGTTGGATGTCTTATGGGGTTTGACAATTGTGTAATAGCATATAGCCATACTAGAGTGCCATAGAGAAGCGTTTGGATGACCCAAACTGTAGGTGTAACTGTCTTGTTAAATAAGAAAGACAGAACCAATGCAGAGATGAAAGCCCAAGAGGTCAGATTAATAGCTAAGCGCTAAAAACCTTACCCTTCACTGCTGCTGCTGTCCTCCTAAGCAAGAGAGCTACTTCCTGTGTGTTTGTCCTTTTTATTGACTTTTTGTTCTGCCTTCTCATTGGTTGTAAACCCAACCACATGACCTCCTCATCACTGCCCATCTATACAGACCTCCAGGTCTTCTATGGTTAGTATTGAGATTAAAGGCATGTGTCTCCATGCTGGTGGTATCCTTGAACACACAGAGATCTGCCTGTCATGTGATTAGGATTAAGGGCATGTGCTACCACTGCCAGACTCCTGCTATGGCTTGCTATTAGCTCTAAACCCCATGCAACTTTATTTATTAACATACAAATAAAATCACATTTCAGTACAAATAAAATATCACCATATTTCCCATTTTCTATTTTAATAAAAAGAAAAAAGGAAAGTTGTAACTAATATAAGAAAAACTATATACAAAAGTACAATAACTATAAGCAATACATACCTAAACAATGTCTAGTCCATTTGTACTTGACAAATTCAGAGAAAATAATTCCATTATCTATCCTATTTTGGTAAGTCCAAAATGTACCTGATTCCCTTTCTATCCTAACTTGTATTACTAACAGAATTGTCTTATAATGTCTTTCAAATTTATATACATACACCTCTTAGTGAGTTTCTTTTCTGAAATTCTTAACAAGGAAAACTATAACTAACTAATCTTCAACTCTCTCAGAGACCCAAGAAGGAAATAATATTACCTAACAAAAATAAAAACAGGAAGTGTATGTAAGCAGCTTCAAAAAATAAAATGTGAGTTGACAGAAGCAGCCAGCTGCCTGGACAATCACCTGAGGTTTCTCCACAGTGTTGGGGCATCATCTTCAGCCTATAGGCTTAGCGTATCTGACCGACTCATTTGTGAAGTAGGATGTATACAAGGTCAACAGTTCGACCTCACATTTGGTGAGAGCAGTCCATGTACCAGAAACACCTGAATTCCACTAGTGTCATGTCATGATTCAGGATTTTAAATTCTGGAAATTGTTGACGGTTTTTGAATTCAGCTGTCCATTCTTCTTGGCTGTGTGTGTGTGTGTGTGGCTTCATCTTGGCATCCCATACTTCTCCACATCCCTCTATTAAATGCCAGTCTACTATTGAGAGGTGTGAGCTTAGTTACTCTTAAAGAATAACTGTTTCAGCTGCTGTTCCATTGCACAGCACATTGCCTTCGGCCCACTGCTTGTTCAGCTGTCTTCAAAGAAAAGGGCACTGTACCTTTTCTGGATTGCAAAGGCCACTTCAGGGATGGTGCCATATTGTCCTGCCCTCAGAAGATGCCTTTTGATAAAGCCACAACCGCACTTGGCAAGAATCGGTAGTCCTTTGTTTCCTGTCCTATCTGTCCATTTTGTCCTGTTTGTCAGCAGTTGATTCGAGGATATTTTGTTACTCTGACCTCTTGGGCTTTCATCTCTGCATTGGTTCTGTGTTTCTTATTTAACAAGACAGTTACATCTACATCTGGCGCCCAACATTCATGGTATGAATTCATGAAAAAGCTGCTTGCCTGTGGCCTTGTGGGCCCCTGCTCAGACCCAAGCTACCCTAAGCCAGTTGTGGTGAAGCACACTGGTTGGATTTACTGAGGGAAGCAGAGGCAGGAGGATCCCGAGTTTGAGGCTGGTCTAGGAGGCTTCGGCTGGGGTATAGCCACAAATGGTGGCAGCTGTGGGATTATGGAGGCATTGACTGCTGCTCCAAGTTGCTGGCTCCTTCTCATCGTGTTGGTGACTTTGGTGATGCTGCTACCTGGGACAAAGAGTTTACTGCTGCTGGTTCAGAGAAGAATTGCTAGGACCACCGTGTTACAAGAAAGCGTCGGCAAAAGTCAGTTTGGAAGAGTTTGGCAAGACAAATGGTGGGGAGAAATTGCTGTGAAGATTTTCTCTTCTGGGGAAGAAGATTCGTGGTTCCGAGAGACAGACATTTATCAGACTGTGATTACTCCAAACAACAGAGGAGGCACAAAAAAAAAAAAAAAAGGCTTCAGGGAACCATGACCATGCCTAACAGCAACTTTGGAATCTTCAAAAAGATGACAGGATCCCACAAAGATGATTCCATATGGACTATGGTAAACCCATTAAGCTGATTAACACCACGGAAAGATCAGCTTTGGACTGCAAACTGCTCAGGGCAATTTTGAGATAGCTAACTGAGATGATCCAGCCTGACAGACTACTCAAGCAAGGACTTGAAACAAGCCCTGAACTTTCTCATAATGCAGCGACTGGACAAATGATACAGGACTTGACAACTAACCCCAAAATTTTCTTTTTAGGATCCCCTAAAGATGTCTTTGCCCCTAGAAAGCAGGAAGTAATTTTAAGAAAATAATGCCCACATTCCCAAAAAGTGGGATGGGAGGTTTTTGGTCATTTAATGAATTATGGATATTGTCATTGTTTATGATAGTTGGTTATAAGTTGTTAATTGTGTAATGGTCAGGAAAAAAGCTGAACAAGATTCAGAGTTTTTGTTTAAAAAAAGAAAAAAGAGAATATAGATATGAGGTAGATATGAATCTACTCTGAGAAAAAAAGATAAAGAATAATAGAATAAGTGGATAGATCACTGAATCTACTGTAAAAAGAAAAAAGGGAAGATATAAAAATGACAAAAGATAGATAACTGAATCTATTGTGAAAAGAAAAAAGAGAATATGGATATAAGATAAAAAGGTCAAATACTAAATCTACTTTTAAAAAGGAACTACTTGTTTTAAATAAGGTAAGTAATGAAAATTTTTTGTCTGAGTTTATCAAATGTTACTGGACTGGACATTGTTATATGTTAATTGAGTTTTTGTCTGAATCTGTCAAATGTTAATGGACTAGACATCATTAATGTAATCTTGACTGTGTATATTGTATATACTTATTGGATATAATTTTTCTTGTATTAGTTATAAGCTTTTTTAAATTTTAGACAAAATAAGGGGAAATGTGTTGGTATCATGTTCCCAAAATATTGTGCACCCTAATAAACTTATCTGGGATCAGAGACAGAACAGCCACTAGATACAAAGGCTAGAAAATGGTGGCACTCACACCTTTAATCCTAGCATTCCAGAGGTAGAAATCCCTCTGGATCTCTGTGAGTTCAAGGCCACATTGGAAACAGCCAGGCTTGGTGACTCCTGCCTTTAATCCCAGGGAGTGATGGTAGAAAGCAGAAAAGTATATAAGGCATGAAGACCAGGAACTAGAAGCATTTGGCTGGTTAAGCGTTTAGGTTTTGAGCAGCACAGTTCAGCTGAAAGCCATTCAGATATGAGGACACAGAAGCATCCAGTCTGAGGAAACAAGACCAGCTGAGAAGTTGGCCTGATGAGGTTAGCTGTGGCTTGTTCTGCTTCTCTGATCTTCTAGCATTCAGCCCAATAACTGGCCTCAGGTTTGATTTTATTAATAAGTACCTTTAAGATTCCTGCTACACCAAATGGTCTCCATGCTTTGTGTCTGTGCTTAGTCTCTGGCATCCACTTGCTGGTGCCCTTACCATATCCATGTTTCTGCATCATGCTGTATGGTGAGCTCCACAGAGCAACTTTTCCAGACTGACCTCTTTCACTTAGTTTAGTGCATCAACTGTCCCCCACTTCTTTGCATGACTTGGTGTCTAAGTCTTTATTTTTAGCACTAAATATATTATCACTATGGTCACCCTACTCTACAGCAGCACACTGGAACTTTATAGTCACTCACTATGACAGTAACTATAACTTGGTACAGAGCGATACACCTTTTCTTTTTTTTAAACATAATTCTTCATTGAGACATTGGAAATGTACCAGCATGCACCGCAATCCTACTCACCTCCTTGTCCTTCCATATCCTCCCCTTACCCCTGCAGCATCTTCCCAAAATATTCTCTCAAAATCAATTGAAAACAAAACAAGCAAATAAAAAAACCACCTCCTTACTCTGTCTTTCCAGCACCTCTTCATTCATCCTAGTGGCACTGGGTGCTGTGGTATGTTATGTAGTATATTCTTTTGTCCAATCAGCCCCACCCACAAAATGATCATTGCAATGAGTCTTTGGTCTGGTTCAAGGGCTCTGGCTCATCATCATCACTGGACCCTCACCAAAACTCCTCTCAGATAGCCTGCTATTGCCCCAAGTCACAGAGATCCCGCAGCTGTCATTCCACAGGACTAATCCCTTCATGAACTCTAGCAGCTCATAGATGGCAGAGATGTTAGCTCAGGCCAACCAAAGACCAAGGATGTGGGTCGGGGTGGTAGCTGAGCTTGCATGTCTGGGCCAATGGGATGGCCTCCCTCAGGCAAGTGGCAGAGACAGCTCTCCTAGGCCCATTATAGGGGGGTGGGGCCATGTTTCCCAGCTGTGGGGGCCAGCTCTCCCATGCTGGGCAGGGCCAGCTTTTCTCCTGCAGTGTCCAGCAAGGGGCCGGGCCAGCTATTCCAGGGCCACTAAAGGGTGAGACAGACTCAGCATGGGGATTTTAACACGCATGGTTCTTATGACCCCCTGTGGCAACACAGGCCATGAATATTATCACAGACTCTAGTGACAGCAGGAACATGGACCAAGATGTGACCCTTGACAGCCGTGCAGGCCCAGATGGCACCGTGGCCGGGTTGGTAGCACAGGCCACCTAAATTAATATGGCTCTGGTGGCAGCAAGGCCCTCAGACACCAACAGGGTCTCAGGTGGCTGTTCAGACCCTGGACATCTGCACAGCCCTCAGTGGTGATAGGAGCCAAGCGCGTCAACTCAGAACCTGGCTGGTGCTGGGCCACAGACCCAGACACGGGTCAGATGACACCGTGGCCCCGTGTGGCAGCACAGACCACTCAGATTGGCATGGTCCAAGAGACATGGCCCTTGGACACCAAAATGGCCACAGGATGGAATCTAGAGCCCAGGCATCTGTGTGGCCTTTGGTGGCACCATGAGCCATGGAGATCAACACAGACACCGGCTGTGGTAGGAACACAGACCCAGATGTGGTCCTCATCAGCAGCCTGGGCTCAGATGTCACCATGGTCCCAGTGTGAGCCACATTTTCTTGTCCTTCCCTTCCCCTATCCTACCTTTTCCCTCCCTACCCTTTCCACCTCACTGTCTCTCTATTTCTCTGGCTCTGATAACCACAATTCTAACCTCAACTTGTATAAGATCAACCTTGTCAGTTTCCACATGGTAGTGATATATAATATTTGATGTTCTTGTGCATTTCTTATTTCATGTAATGATTCCCAACTCTATCTATAGTGTTTTAAGTGACAAGATTTGATTCTTTCTTATGGTTGAATGGTAATGATTTCTTTATCCATTTAACAGATGGTGAACTCTTAGGTTGTTGCCATATATACGATACATAGATGTTCACATTTTTTCTTTGTGTTTTCTTAAATAGCTTTTTAAAGATTCTGCCAGTTCTTTCCTCTATTTGATCTATCCTATTTTTGATGGCATCACCACATTTCTATTTTTTGTAGTGTATTCTTCAGCTTAATGATTTATGTTTGAATTTTAAAAATTGCTCCCATCTCTCTGTTGTTTCTCATCAGTTAAATATTTTATCCATGTCTTCAAAAGTGTGGTATTCTCTTTACCAGTTACACAACTTTTAGAGGATTAGTGCATTGCTCATCCCTCATCAGAGAAGCTTCTTCTTGCAGTATATGGGAACTAACACAGAGACTCTCAACTAGACAATGTGCAGAGAGAGAATTTGGAGCACTCAATTCTAAATGCGATGCCCCTATTAAACCTCTTCTCTCGAGGCTCAGGCACCTATGCAGAACAAGCAGAAATATTATAAGAGCAGGAAGTGTGGGAAGATGCATCAGTGAAACAGCATCTTCCAGACACAACATGACTGACACACATACGAATCCTCAGAGGCTGTGAAAGCAGACACAAGGCCTGCACAGGTTAAAGCCAGACAAAATCCCAGCACTAAGAAGGGCGAGTGGATACTCTTAACCAAGAAGCTATTTGCAATTGATACCTACTAGGGAAGGGAAAATCGATTTTCTCTAGTGGAATGTCACTAGATAGGTCAACCATATGCAGAGCAGGCAGGCCCCATGTCCAAAAGTAGTTGGCCAACACAACACAGACTCCACAGTTGTGTGTGTGTGTGTGTGTGTGTGTTTGGGGGATTTTCTTTTGTTTTGTCTTCTTTGCCTTATTGTTTTTGCTGTTGTTGCTTCTTTGTTTTGATTTGATTTTCCTAGGTTTTTTTGTATTAGAGACAGGGGAGAATGGAGGGAGAGAGTGAACATTAAAATAAAATTGCATTGGTATGGAGACAGCAAGGGCCTTGGAGGAGAGGAGAAAGAATATGATTGAAATTAAATGTACAAACAAAAATATTTTAATTTAAAGAAAACAAAAAGGAAAAAGGAAAACAACCTGATATTCTCTGAAGCAGCTCTTATACACTCTCTATCTGTGAGTTTACCCATATTGGTTACTATAACATAAGCTCCTGGTATGTTACTTTGAAAAAGCTAGATGACACTGTGTTGAGTCTTGATTCTTATTAGTGTACTGTCTGGTCATATCAGGTCCTCTTTCACTTTTCTGGTTTTCTTTGTTAGTCTTTTCAGAGATTGGAAGCAGTCTCAGATATTTTTCTGATTTCTCTGAATCTACAGACTCTTTTGCCATTTGAACACTAGATGGTACTCTAAACCCAGGCTCTCTCTTCAGGACATATTAGTGTGCTATTGCTATTTCAACACTAGTTGCTATCCAAGCTCAAGTTTGTCCCAAGTTCACACTTGATTCATTGTTCAGCATAAAACAGGTGTATACTGAAAGGGGTAGCCAATCTCTACAAGACTTTCATTTGTCAAGTGGTCCCAAAGCCCCCTCCACGACTGGCCTATGATTAGCTACCCACTGGGCTATTCTGCATAAGGCCAGGGATAGAAGCAAAAGCCCCAGACTTCCATCGTATGACTTAATGCCCACCTCTATTCCCTTCTGTCAAGAAAGACTCTCACTATTTCCATGTTGTACTACTTGACAGTAGGGAAGGAATGAGGTGGCCAGTCCTGGGACCACAAGTGATGCAATACCAGGTCACATTCCTAGTCCATGGCCTGATGAGATTAGCATAGCACTGGAGTAAGTCCAAGGCCCACAGCACTATGGACTGCTTACTGCTCCATGTACTCAAGGCTTAAGACACTAAAAGTCAGCCACAAGTGATGCCTGCTGATATTCAATAGACTGGAACCTCCTATCTCCTAATGTCACTAGAGCTGTTCCCCATAGGCTCTATCTACTGGCATTGGCCCGGGGATGGGGTCACTGGGACAGCATACTATCCTATTCCCTGCAAATGCAGCCTGTTTCCAAGCTGTGCTGTGTTGTTAAATCTTAGGCTCTAGTACAACTGACAGGGATGCAGGCCTAGCTAGGAGCCACCATGGTCTGGTTTCCACCCAGTGCTGGGAGAGATCTGGAAGTTTTGTCTGTGAGAACTGGCCTTGGGATAACTGAATTGCTCTGACCTGCAAGAGAGGAGGTGAGGACAACTCTTATAGAACAAGGCAGATGGACACTAGGCTGGTTTTTACCTGGGTCACATAACCTCAGGAATTTGTATGTTCTAGACTGGGAGATGCCTTCTACCCACTCCAAGCCTGGCATTAATGCAGGAGAGTGCCATTCCATCCAACCAGGGTACGTATCTCTGCCTGACTCGAGAGCATGTCTAGAGGCTTCATTCATGACTTCTTATCTCGAAAAGGAACTCTTATTTCTGCCCAATCTTGTGTCTCACCGTGGCAGGCCCAGCACTGGTCCCCAAGGCAAAAATCCTGTGCTGGATGCCATGCATGGGCTTCGACAGTGGAAGGATAGGGGAATGATGGACTGTCCCTTGCCACCAGGATAACACAGTCTCTGAGGCACAGACCATAGATACTGATATGGTAATAGGGATTCTGAGGTGCTTCCTGACTCAGCTACATACACTATGTTACATGGAGTATTACATTTCAAGTCTGAAGTATTCTAAGTCTTTTTCTTCCATCAAGTGCAATGCCTCACTTTCCAAGTGGCACTTGTTTAGTGTTGAACAGGTGGCACAGGCAATGCCCTCCCTCTGCATTGTCCCTTTTCTTACTAGTTTTCTAGTATCACATACCATGTCCTTTCATTTGGCACCATTTTAAGTCTTGTCTTGGGTTTTTTATTACTGTGAAGAGACACCATGACCATAACAACTCTTACGAGGAAAACATTTAATTGGTGTGGCTTTCTTATAGTTTCAGAGGTTCAGTCAGTTATCATCATATGGGGGCATACAAGCAGACATGGTGCTGGAGCTGAGAGTCCTTCATCTTGTAGGCAACAGGAAGTCAACTGACTGTCACACTAAAGGCAGCTTGAGCAAAAGAGACCTCAAAGCCTGCTCCCACAGTGACACACTTCCTCTAACAAGGCCACACCTCCTAATAGTATACCATTCCCTTTGGGGGCCATTTTTTTTTCAAACCACCACAGCTCTTGAGATGGTAATTTGTGAATAGCTGTTGGAACTGTTATGTATGTGGGGAGATTATTAATATACTTAACTACTATGTTCCCATTATTAATGTTCCAAGATTTGGGATGTAATATATATTTCCTATTAGTAATTCTTTTGTTGTTGTTTTCACCCTGTTAGTGGATCCTGAAATATATACCTTTAAAATTATATTTATTTACTTTGTGTGTGTTTGTGTGGGGTGCCACAGCACACATATGGTGATCAAAGCACAGCTTAGGGTGAGGTCAACTCTCTCTTTCCACCACATGTATCCCCAGGATTGAACTCTGGGCATCAGGTTGGGTAACACATGACTTTACCCACTGAACCATCTCCCTGTTTATATATACCTTTATGAAGTTGAGTACTCTATGTGTAGGCAGAGGCAAAAGGGTATGAGTAAATGTTTTCATATTCACCATATGTTCACAATGATAACTGGATCATGAAGACAGAATATTTCCTTGTCTAGCATATATCTACTAGGGGAAAATGAGAACACACACACACACACACACACACACACACACACACACACTTCATATTAAATACTGACCTGGACTCATTCACCTTAGTAACGTTTGTAGTTTGATGTGACCACCTCCTTAGTAAATAGAAATGGTATCAAAACTGCTCTCTGTTTTCTTTCTATTGATGTGGGAGGCACAGAGGTCCTTGCGCTCCCAGATAAGCACCAGGGGAGAGATATATAGTCTGTTTTCTTCCAAGAAGACTGGGGAGGAGGCTGCAGTGGTTCATAGCCTGGTGACCTTTGCACTATCCATGTGGCAGATAACAAATCACATTCTCCCTAAGACCCTCATCATGAACTTGTTTTTCTTAGTCAATCTATAGAATCTATCCTTATGGAAGATTTTACATGTACTTTACAAATAATTTCAATATAGTCATGTATTAAGCTCTTTTGTGTACACAGGATTGTGGTGATTATTGTGTTCCCCAAAATGTTGTGCACTCTAATAAACTTATCTGGGGTCAGAGGACAGAACAGCCAATAGATAGACATAGAGACCAGAAAATGGTGGCACACATGCCTTTAATCCTATCACGTGGGATGCAGAGATCCATCCGGATCTCTGTGAGTTCAAAGCCACACTGGAAACAGCCAGACATGGTGACTTATGCCTTTAATCCCAGCAAGTGATGGCAGGAAGCACAAAGGTATATAAGGCATGAAAACCAGGAACTAGATAGAGCCTGGTTAAGCTTTTAGGCTTTTGAGCAACAGTTTAGCTGAGATTCATTTGGATGAGGACTCAGAAGCTTCCAGTCTGAGGAAACAGGATCAGCTGAGAAACTAATGAAGTGAGGTAGCTGTGGCTTGTTCTACTTCTCTGATCTTCCAGCATTGACCCCAGTACCTGGCTCCAGATTTCTTTTTATTAATAAGACCTTTTAAGATTTGTGCTACACAGGATAGAGTTAATTATCTCCAGGAATTTTTTTTCACCAAATTGTGCTATGCTTAAACATGCCTAAAATAAACTTCTCAGGGTCAGACTCTTGACCTTTGAACCAACATCAGCTACTGAGCTGTGTTGAACTCAACTACCTTCTTATCTTCTACAGATCATTGCTCTCTTGTCCTTGGGGGTCACAGAGACACCTGTTAAATCTGGCTAGAAATCTATTTACTAAGAAAGAAAATAACCATTTCTGAATCATTGCAGCTTTCTATACAGGGAGAGAGGGAAAATAAGGGCAAAATGAAATTATATCCTGTAGATCAAAAGAAAAAAAAAAAAAAGACAGCCCACAACATCCTTTCATTGAATCAGAATCAACATTACTACATTATTTAGGAGACAAGGGGGATATAAAGAGTTTGACACCTACATTGGAAAACAGGAAGGCATACTTCAATGAGATAGAAATAAAGAGTTATATAAAGATAACAAGCTGAAATGAAAATATGCTATTTAAAGGGAGAAGAATGTGATAAGGAAGAATCAAACAAGAAACCAATTTACATTTGAAACAGATCTGGAAAAATTTAACAAAAACTAGAGAAAAACTTGAAAAGCAGTTATAATGCTAAAAGAATAGGAAAAATGAAACCAGAGTATAAAAAGCTGTACTTCTGGGAAGGGTAAAGGAAGATGAGGAACATGAACATTTAGAATAGAAAAAGACTGTTAAAACAATCTAAGAAATCAGATTTTTCTATTACAAGGGACAGAATAGAGACATAGCTACAAGCCTTTGAGAAAATGAGCTTCAATGGAAAACAGACTTGCTCATTCAAATCATCTTCCATTTGAGGGAACAACAGAAATAAATACACAGTTTCACAAATGCTCACTAACGTGTATACCCACCACCATTTCTTTTGTTTAATACCTAGGCCAGTTGACTGAAAAGTGAAACAAATCCAAGAATACAAGGACAGTGAAGGTCTTAGATTTATTAAAGCTCATTAATATTAATAGCAGTTAAGCTTTATTAGGTAATCATTTTCTCCCAGTCTTTGATGGGAATTATCTTAACTCACCTCTCTTCATTACACTGAATATGCTGAGACTTGAAGGTATTAAACATTCTTTCAAAGGTTTTTAAAATTTTTAATGCCATTTATCATCATAAACTAATTATATATAACGATTCACTATGACATTTTCACACATGTACATAATGTATTTCAATCATATTCTTCAAGATTTTATAGCTAATAAATGTCTTGATGGAATTTAAAGTTGTAGTTTCATAATTATACTAATTGTTTTCCTTACCAGCTTTAAAACACATTAAAATTAGATATACTAATTGTGTGTTGTCAAATCCAGGTACAAGTGTTTCTCTTTTATATTGTCTATTTTGTTACAAAATAATCTCCTTTATTGCATAATTCATGTAATGTCTGTCAAGACATGCCCTGTCTTTGAACAGCAAAGAAGAGACTATTGTTTCTAGAACTTACAGGTCATAGTTGATTTGCATGTGACAGTTAACAGATGATAGACTCTTTTCCAAGCAGTTCACATACATTAGCGTCCATTTCTATTTTATTGGTGACAACACGAAGCACTGGAGATTCAAAAACTTATGAAGATCATTTGGCTTCCAACAGCAACACCTGAATTTGGTATTAATCTCTGTGTTTCTAGTAAAATGATTGAAACAACCAGGACCAGAGGTGGTTAGTGATCTAAATGACCCTTACAATATTGTAGCCAGGGGCTTCCCCAAGCTCCCACAAGCCAGACCAAGGATACCTAATAGTTTATATGACCCTTAAATTGAGCTCTCACAACCAGGACCAGAGGTATCTAATAGCCCAAACGATCTCTAAGTTATCTGTATGACTGAGACCAGGCCATAATCCTTCAATAGGCCATAAACTAATATAGGTAGCTTATCTCTAGAAACCATCTTCTTAGAAGAAATGACATCCACCCTGAGTTGACTTTTGATATAATTATGCTTTCTTGTGCACAAGGGATTGTATTACAATAGGATTTGTACTGTTTTAATTATACTGGGTTTAAATATACTGTCAATAAACCAACCAGAATCAGACTCCCTGAAGTTTGATTCAGTTTGGCAAAATCTATCTGAACCAAGTTTCCATTCTCACCTTTTCATGGTTCATTTCCTTGCCCGATGACTTCAGGGACACCCCCCCCCTTTGCCTTACAAAGCATTCACCAGTTTCTAACAAAGAAAATAGTTGATCCAAACAGATATTTAATGTTCATATCCATGTGTTTAAAATACTTTTTAAGTATTAAAATACCTAGAATAAAGTGTTTTAAGTATATATTGTTTCTTATGAGTAATTTCTTTAGTTAAGGGTGATTATTAAGTATAACTTTGAGTTCAGTTTAATGTTATCTTACACATATTTGTTAGTGTTTTCTAGATGTCATGAACAGTGCTAAAGGGAAAGAAACGTCTTATTTGGTAGAGTTTTCTTAAAACTGCACCTTTTCATATTGATAAGAACAGGAGAATAGACATGTATATGCATAGATATCCCAAAGAATTCTAAACATAGCTACACAGTTATTTAATGAGGAGATTCTAGAAAAAAGCTTTAAATATTTGTGTTCAGGAAAATCTCAAACATACCTTTAACCATAGACTAATAGGCATTTACTTATCTTTCTTTCTTTCATGATCACCATCTAGACACTTGAAATTAATGTGCTAGGGGTTATTCTGCTGTGGGATATTCCTTTATACTGCGTGGAGATGTGTCACTGTGATTGGTTTAATAAAGAACTGAATGACCATTAGCTCGGCAGGAAGAGATTAGATGGGGCTTCTGAGGCCAGAGAGGACTCAGGGACAAGAAAGACAGAGGTGCCAGATGCAGAGGAAGCAGGATGTGTGGTACACAGTAAAGCTAACCAAGCTATGTAAAAGAAAATAGATTAAAAAATATGGATTAGGGTTTGGGGATTTAGCTCAGTGGTAGAGCACTTGCCTAGTGAGTACAAGGCCCTGGGTTCAGTCCTCAGCTCCGGAAAAAAAATGGATTAATTTAAGTTATAAGAATTAGTTATGTATAAGCCTAAGCTAAGGCTGAACTTTCATAATTAATATTAAGCATCTGTGTCATGATTTGGGGGCATGACATAGGCCTGAGAAAGCTTTTAAAAAAGGTTGGAACACAGAGTCAAATACGGCTTCCTGGTGACCGAGGTCTCTCTGTTAGGTGTGGTGGCATACGGAGATGTGGCTACTGACGGCTGCCTGTGGGCAGGAACCAGATGCCAGTGCCATGCACTAAGCTGAGCTGCGTGGTGGCTGACATAAGTTTAAGATTTGTTTCACCTGGTCAGAAAATGCTGCCAATGCCTATTAAATCCAGGTCCAGATACAGAAAACATCTAAAAAGTTACAGTATATAACACTATGTCAATTACCTTTTAGTTTTGTAAAGACAGGATGTACCCAACTCGATATTTGGCCAAGCCAGCAAAATGATAACTGTTGTTTTGGGTTTAAAGATGTTTTGATGTTAAAGTTGGGAAAAACACATTTGACATATTTGTTTTTGCTGGGGGTTAATGGAGGATGGAAAAAACATGTTTGTTATTATGGAAAAGCATTCTTGTTTTTGATGTATAAATAAAGATGGCTGGAGCTAAAAAAAAAAAGAGAGAGAATAGGAACCCCCCCCCCAAAAAAAAGTTACAGTATGTTTAAAAAATGCTGAATAAAGAAAAAAATGGGTATAGACAGTCATAAAAATAGTTTAAAAATAATAAAGTCTTTGAAAAAAAGAATAAAGTAATATAAAAAATAAGCCATGTATGTGGTGGTATTGTGTTCCCCAAAATATTGAGCACCCTAATAAACTTATCTGGGGTCAGAGGTAGAACAGCCACTAGATACAAAGGCTAGAAAATGGTGGCACTCACACCTTTAATCCTAGCACTCCAGAGGTAGAAATCGCTCTGGATCTCTGTGAGTTCAAGGCCACATTGGAAAGGGCCAGGCATGGTGACTCATGCCTTTAATCCCAGAAAGTGAGCCTTTAATTTCAGGGAGTGGTAGTAGAAAGAAGAAAGGTATATAAGGCGTGAGGAGCAGAAACTAGAAGCATTTGGCTGGTTAAGCATTTGGCTGGTTAAGCTTTCAGGCTTCTAGCAGCACAGTTCAGCTGAGAGCCATTCGGATATGAGGACACAGAGGTTTCCAGTCTGAGGAAACAAGATCCGCTGAGAAGTTAGCCAGGTGAGGGTAGCTGTGGCTTGTTCTGTCTCTCTGATCATCCAGTGTTCACCCCAATACCTGGCCTCAGGTTTGATTTTATTAATAAGAAATTTGAAGATTCATGCTAAATATGTAAGGATGGAAAATATTTTAACACAGGGAATCTGGACCTTCTATGGTGCTTCGTTAATTTTGAATTTTTTGAATGCTAGTGAACAGAGAATGACAGCGGCTGAGGGACATTGGATTGTGGAAGGGACTGCTGAATTAAACCAGCCTAGATACTTTAGAGATGTCTTAACTTTGAAATGGAAGTCAGAAAATGTATTGCTTTGGGGAACAGGTTATGCTCTGTTTCCACAGAAAACGAAAAGCAGTGAATTTGTTCAAGATTAAAGAGGATCCAGTTTAATCAGGGGAGATCCCCTGAGAATCCTGATTGCATATATAAAGACATGAACCTAGAAAAACTATTAGACAGGTGACATATATTTTACCTGCTCAAACATAAAACAAAAAATTATCTTTGGCTAGCTTGTGTACAATGTACAGTGCATACTTGTGTTAATGCAGATATTATGCAACCTTTGAAAGTCTGTGTGTTTTCAGAGGAAGGGGACTAGGTACCAGTAATAATGGGTAACCCATGTGATGCAGCCTCTCAGAGTGCCTATGTTGCAGTTTCCTCAGAGTTCTGTATCCAGAACAGCTTCAAGGTAGTTAACTAAGATGGTCCAGCACCATAGACTACTCCAGCCAAACTACAGATAAGCTTTGAGCTTTCCCTTCCCACAGAGCCTGGACAACAAGTTTTATGGCTGGTTTTTACAGGACTTGACCATTTTCTCAATTTTCTTTCTTTTTTTTTTCATTATGGACATTTTTTTATTAAGAATTTTTTTATTCATTTTACATAACAATCAAAGATCCCCATCTTCCCTCCTCCCACCCCTCCAGCCTTCCCTGCAACCCACCCACTATTCCCTTAAGAAGGTAAGGCCTCCCATGGGGAGTCAGCAGAGCCTGGTACATTAGAAGCAGGTCTCTTAGGGTCCCTCAAAGATGCCATCCCCCTCAGACTACAGGAAGTAGTTGAGTGAACATGATGCCCACATTCCCAAGAGGTGGGGTGGGTGATTTTCAGTCATTCTATGGGTCATGTTTGTCATCATTTAGGTGGGTTGGTTACAAGTTGTTATTGGTCATGGTCATGGAAAAACCTAAATAAGGAGATTATATTCAGGGATTTCTTTCTGAAGGGAGAAAATGGGGTTATATTGTAGAAATGATGGGGTAAAAGGGTAGATTGTTGAGTCTATTTTGAAGAACCACTAATCTCAAATAGTTTACATTGGCATGGATTTTTGTATATTGGTAAAAATTTAAGGTTATTTTAGTTATATTGTATATATGTTTCTACTCTTGCTTAAGTTATTGTACCTATGCAGTTCATTTAAAAATGTCCTGTAAAGTTTTAGCCCTTGAAAGGTATTTGAGATAATAAAGAAAAACAGGCTAATAGTTAGTCATCTATAACAATCAAACTTATAGCCATGTTAGGCATATTTTTCAAGGTCATACAGAGATATATTTTAGATAGGTAGGTGACCTTCAAATACTTCAAAGTCCTACAGAATATGGCATTTAAAATGTTTTAGTAACATAAGGCTTTTCATGACAGTGATACATGTCTGCTCTTGGAAGCACCAATTTACTTCAAAAAAGGATAATAGGCATCACAGAACCTTCATATGGAGTTTGGTTTCTTGTGGCAAAAGCTACCCATGCCTCAACTGCTGACAGTATGCTGTCCAAACTGGACAAACAGGGCACCAAAGAAAGTGTCTGATGCCGGGCGGTGGTGGCGCACGCCTTTAATCCCAGCACTCGGGAGGCAGAGCCAGGAGGATCTCTGTGAGTTTGAGGCCAGCCTGGGCTACCAAGTGAGTTCCAGGAAAGGCGCAAAGCTACACAGAGAAACCCTGTCTCGAAAAACCAAAAAAAAAAAAAAAAAAAAAAAAACCAAAAAAACTGTCAACTGTCAGAGTTCTTGCAAGCAAACTAATATATTATTTTGTTGTGTTTACTATCTAGGATGCAGCTACTTTAAAATAAAAATTATTTTAATACTTGTTACTCACTTCAAAGATTTCCAAATGCATTATATATTTTTACAAAGAAATTCTCCCCAAAGCACAAGCAAGATGATCCCAAGGATAAAGTCATCTGGGTTACAGAGAGAGACAGAGACAGAGGAAGGAAGGGCTGGGGGAGGGAGAAAGGAGCTAGAAAAAAGAAACGAAAGACAATATAATCTTCTAGAAGTAGGCTTAATTTTTTTTCTAATACTTTCTCCCAGGTTTGTCTTCCAAATAAAATGTAGATCCCTGTGAGAAACAAAGCCATTGACGTGGTCCAGGAGGCCAAGGTAGGAATGTTCAGATAAGGTTAACTCTCTACAGTGTTTTCATGCATAGGAACAAGCCAGAACTTACTGTAGTGTTTCCTGAACATACACTAAGTCAGTTATTCCTTATAATGCTGATCATGCTGTTGGACCCTTATAATATTCTAATGAGCCATCTTCATTAGCAATTATAGCACCTACCGTGTTAGCTTCTATCAGTATATTTAATTAGCTTTTCACCATGAATCCTTTTGCAGGTGTTTTCTTCAGTCTATTACCAACCTACCCACTGTCTTGGCAGAGCCGGGTGTGTGTGTGTGGATACTGTATATTTGGGAATACAGATCTATTTCATGCTTGTGTAAATTGTGAGTTCTTGACCAGTCTACTGCATTCAAGTCTAGTTGGTACCTACCTACATTTGAACCAGAATGCTCTGGGACAGTCCATGTATGTACATACTATTTGCTTTTTCCTATCACACTCCATGCTTGTACACCTGCAGTTTTTGTACAGGCGTTATTTTCCTCTGATATCATTTTCTGTATTTATTCATCAGTCCTTTTAGTTTAGAGCCCATCTCCTCCAGGAAATAGCCAAGCCACTAAACAGAGTTAACATCCCTCTTCTTCATAGTTTCCTGTGACATGCTTTGAGAATCTTTATTCTCCTTCACATTTTTTTTTCTTCCCTCCATAAAATTCAATTTCACTTAAAAAGCCCAAATTCTTTACCAGGAGCTAATGATGCTGTAGTGGTCCCCAGTGAGCCATGCCCTCATCCAACCCATTATCCTTTGAGTGCAGTGGAAGCTGTGACTTCCTAAGCAATAGACTCTAGCAAAGATGAAAAATGGTTACTCGATAATTACATAATATTCCAGCATAGCTGCCTGCTGGCTTTGAAGAGGCAGGTGGCATGTTATGAAGGTGTATAGAAAATTTTCATTCAGGAAAGGCCTTTGGATGACCTCCAAATGCTGAAAGTAGACCATGGCTGTTAGAGACTAGCAAGAAAATGGAGATCTCCTTCCAACAAGAGCAAGGATAATCATGTAAGTGGAGCTTCAGGAAGAATGTATTTGCTCATGTTAAGTTTGTGAGCCTAAGGTCCGGAGCTACATACCCACCTAATTTATGTCTGAATTCCTGACCCACAGAGGCAATGAGTCAGCTAAGACATGCATGTTGTTTTAAGCCACTGGGTTTGTAGTGGTTACTTATACAGAAACAGAAAAGAAACACATATCATAAACTCTGAACTGCTCATTCGGACTCTTGCTCCTCTTCATCTCATGACTTTGAATATGCACATCTTTCTGGCTGGACAGTTGTGTCCTATCTCCATCTGTGCTGCCCAGGGTTTTGTTTTTGTCAGCTTGAAATAAGCTAGAGCTATTTTGGAAAAGTTTTTGCAACTAATAAAATGCCCCTCCCACCCCCACAACACACACCATGATTGTCTTGTAGTGCATTTTCTTGATTGATGATTGGTGTGGGAGGGCCCAGCTGACTATGGATAGTGTTAATCTCTGGCTGGTGGTCCTGCATGCTGTAAGGACGCACACTAAGAAAACCATTTGTGCCAAGCCAATATACCACACTCCCCCATGGCTTCTACATCTGCTTGAGTTCAGGTTCCTGCCTTGAGTCCCTGCCCTGATGTCCTTCGATGATAACTACAAGATATAAGTTGAAATAAACCTTTTCCTCCCAAAATTTTTTTGGTCATGGTATTTTATCGCAGCAATAAGACACAATCCTTTCTTTAGTAAGATCCTTTGCAATTATTGAGTTCATCGTAAGTGACACATCAGTTTTTCTGTCCACATCTCTCATAATAATGTCCCCTCATCTCATTATGGCTTCAAAGGAAAGATGTTTCCTTCATGACATTCATATATTATGAGGCATTTAGTAGTCTACTTATTTATATATCATCAACTAGGACATACAATTGTTGGGAGCTAGAATGTACATCTCTTTATAATTATTATTATATATTAAGTATCAGCCTGACATACAGCGGGTTCCAATTTCTCAGCGCTGACAGGCTGGATAAGAAAAATAAGATCCCAAGGAGTATTAGAGAAATGATAATGAGTTTTTGTTTAAGCTGAAGTTACAAAGGATTCAATATATTTTCTAGGACTCTTACCCTGGTGTATATAAAGTTGATATGTATTATATGGTGAGATACAGTTAAGATGTGTGAGTTTGGGGGCAGAATCAATGGAGCATGTTTACATAGATGTGAACAGGTAGATAGGAAGGGAGATGAGTTGATAGATAGAAGATGTGTGTAGTGGGTAGCAATTCCAGCTTGGATCTGTAAGTTCCAACCCCCATTGAGACTCTGGCAACTGTCACGCCTCGAGGCCAGGGGAGGCACCTGGAGACCTGAGAGCTGGATGGGCCAGTGCTCTCTCTGTGTACTCGCTCTGTGCCAGGATGCTGAACGTTGGAGGTGAACTGAGCAGAGCTCCAGAGAACACCGCTGGACTGCAATACACCTTTCCCAGACCCTGTGACCTACCTTTCACTTAATTTGTGAGTTACACCATTAAATAAATATCCTTTTAAGTACGTGGCGTGGCCAAAATAATTTCTCCAATATCTGCCACCCAATGTGGGGCTCGAACCCACGACCCTGAGATTAAGAGTCTCATGCTCTACCGACTGAGCTAACCAGGCTAGTGGTTAGGGAAAGGGGCTTTGCCTTTATTTCTACAGGAAAAAAATAAAGCTATGGATACCAACAAAATTAATAAAAATTCAATTCGAACAGGAAAAACCCCTTGATGAAGAGAAATAAAAGATCATCCACCAATGTGACATCTCTACAAGTTGTAAGAAAAATTTAACAATCAAAGGGTGGGGTAGGGTTCTGTTTTTGTCTTTCCAGGATAATGGAAATACCCATCTTCCAAAACTCATAAGGCCTTGGATATCCGGATGTTTACAGCAGAAAGGAAGAATCTATTGGTACCAATCTACACATGGTAAAATCTCACTTCTAATATCTATCTCTCTATCAATCTAGAAAAGTTGTGGTTCCAATTCAATTATAAGCCAAGCTGGCTTTGGAGATGGAATTGGCTCACTCCTTCTCTAAACCCAAGCATATTGCTAAAAGAAAAGTTTGAGAGATTCTTTAGTCCCGTATAAGAAGTGCCCTCTGGTGTGAGACAGAAGGAAACCAATAAAAAGGGACCATTGTCTTCTAAATTCTAATTCTCTCCATGCTTACTCTTGATTTCTCAGAATCCTTTCTTACATGCTATGTCCTCTTTAAATCCAAACCTCCCATTTTTGATAACAAATAAGTTTTTCCAATAGCAATCTCAGAAGTCTCCAGAAGGAAGATGGGGCCCCAACAGCAACAACTCTACCCAATCCAGAATGATGCCATGGTAATCATCATCATACTACACTTCTTGCCAGAATTTCAGACAATCTTACCCATTACTCTAAAACTTGCTGCAGAACCTACAGTTAGTCTTACTGAGATTTAACTATCTGAGCTTTCTCACAGTACCCAACAGAGATAACATCACCCCCTAAATGGCAGGAAGCAATTCTAAGAAAATGACACTCTTTCTCCCTTAGGTTTCATAATTCTCAGGGTTATGGAAGAAAATATTAGACTCAGTATAGTAAATAAAAGGGGGGGGAGAAGAAATGGAATGGATAGGTATAAGATATGATGGTAAATCATTGTATATACTAGTAAACAAATTTAGTAAAATAGCAACCTTAGATAATTTGCATTGTAATTTGTACTGTTATAGATTCTTATATGTTGATACAAATGTAAACTATTTTATACTCCTATTTAAGATAATTTGTATATTGATACAAATACAGAACTATATTTGTTATAATGTACATATATTTCTACTCTTATTTGAAACATTTTTATATTGATACAAATGTAAATTTATATCTGTAATACTTTATATATGTCCTACTTCTATTTAGGATATTCAGTATATTGATATATATTTAAGATTATTGTCATATTGCATATCACACTATATATTCCTTCCTCTGTTATAAATATCTTGTGTATTGTTACAATTTTGAAGTCATCGTTCTTCACCATACATTTGCTTATAGACTGTTTACCTTGTTTACGTGAAGTCTTAGTCCTTAGGTTATTTCGGTAGATAAGACTTATAGATTTATAGTCGCCTATGCCAGTCATCTCTATAGTTACGTTAGTTAGGTTATCCAGATTTACAGATACATAGGTCAGATGGACAGGTAATTTTCAAACACTTCATAGACCTAGAGAATATGGCATTTAAATAACTTAGAATTCTGTTGATGTGAGACACAATTGCTCCTGGCTGCACCAATTGATCCCGAGAGAATGTTGGGCTTCTAAGACATTTCCATTTGGAAGTTTGTCTTTTTGGCACAAAATGGCCTACTGGGCAAAGAACTGCCCTTGCCTTGATGGCTGACAGTACAAATGCAATGCTGTCCTTCCTGGACAAGCGGGATACAAGGAAAGCAACCACTGTACTCTGCCAAGACAGGGTAAGATGGTCTTTCAGAATTCCTGCTTCTGAAGATGTTCTGTCAGATACTCTAGGCCTGTAGCTAATTTGAATGCACCAACAATGCTGAGAAACATTAGGTGACTGTCCAGGCTGCCAGCTGTCTTGGTCTACTCTTGCAAGATTCCCAAAAGCTGCTTGCATCCATCTACCATTTCTCAGGTACCATTATGTTCCTTCTCAGGTCTTTGATGGAATTGAAGACTAGCAGGTATAGTTACAACTTAGTATATATAATATCTTAGATAGAACATATTAAGTATTAGATTCAGGTTCTTTAGGATAGGACACCTTTGAATGATCTTTATAACATGCCATTTACCTATGCTCTATACTTCTCTGGATTTTAGTATGTGTTTCTTGCTTGATATTGTTTGCATTGGTTGTAGTTACATCTTATCTGGGTCATTATCCCTCATTATTCCTGGACAATATTTGATAACCATTCCTTTGTATATAGTCTTGTATTAGATTAAAACCTTCCTATTTAGACAAAAAGGGGGAGATGTAGTGGGTAGCCATTCCAGCTTGGATCTGGAAGTTCCAACCCCCATTGAGACTCTGGCAACTGTCATGCCTATGAGGCGGGGCCAGGGGAGGCGCCTGGAGACCCGAGAGCTGGATGGGCCAGCGCTCTCTCTGTGCGCTCGCTCTGTGCCGGGATGCTGAACGTTGGAGGCGAACTGAGCAGAGCTCCAGAGAACACCGCTGGACTGCGATACACCTTTCCCAGACCCTGTGACCTACCTTTCACTTAATTTGTGAGTTACACCATTAAATAAATATCCTTTTAACTACGTGGAGTGGCCAAAATAATTTCTCCAATAGATGTGAGAGAAGAACAAGGATAAATGGTAGAAAATACAGTCCAGTAGAGTCAGCAATAGGTTTTGAAGAGAAAATAGAAGCAGGTAAAGAGAGTTCCCAAGTTCTGACCTGGGTCCTCCCTGAGTATCTTAACAATATTTTATCTCCTCTGATTCAGAGTTTCTGTACTATGTAGAGATATCCGTATCTCTAACTCTTAAGCTACAATATGAATAATTAGAGTTATTATCTTTAGCATCACTATTTTACCCAGGCTGAACCCACAAATGCAAAGAAAATCCAAGGATTGCAAAGATTTTTCAAAATTGTTTTCTTTTACTTAAGGGGAACCTTAAGACACCTTCCTAAATTATGAACTGTCTCAGACAAAAGCAGAGACATTTCTTTTTTTTTTATTTTCTTTATAAGTTTCTCCCATAACCCATAGGCAAATATATGATACTGTTCAAACACCTATTGCATTTATTCATAAATGACCTAGATAATTGATTGTTCTTATATTTATCCTGCTTGTATGAAGTGTTGACTGCTAGAGTATTGTTTCTAGTGTGTGTAACCTGTAGCATGTGTTCACATACTACTTCTTCTGTTGCACATATGTCTATGATTCCATAGCTACAGTGGACAGCTAATTATACTCAAAGAGCTTCCCTTTTCTTGATTGAAACAGCCCAATAATTCAGTGCAAGGGATCTAATAATTGAGATAAGTATTTTTTGTTTTATTCTTTTCTTTTCCTTTCTTTCTTTATTTCTCTTCCTTCCTTCCTTCCTTCCTCCCTTCCTTTCTTTCTTTTCTTTTCTTTCCGGAGACAGGGTTTCTCTGGGTAGTTTTGGTGTCTGTCCTGGATCTTGCTCCGTAGACCAGGCTGACCTTGAACTCACAGAGATCCACCTGGCTGGGATTAAAGGCATGTACCATCACCGCCTGGTGAGATATGCATTTTTAAAAAATCATACTCAACATAATTTCTTGTAAAATCAGGTTTACTAAAATCTGAATCAGTTTAAGAATGTCTTTTTCTTTGGCACTAAAACATCTAAAATTGGAAATGTAATGGTATGTTACTTTCAACTTTCTGGTTACTATTTAATACACCATGACAAAAAGGACTTAAATTAATAGTCTGATTAATTCTCTCCTTTATTCAGACAAATGCTTCAGTATTTCCTGTTGAACATTTTGCCCTAAAATAATGCTGTGTAAAATGACTTCTGATGATTTTTCTGTGAAGATCTACATTTTGTATCTTCCATTGCAAGGAGCTTATAATGAATGGAAGCTACAGATCAGGGGATGTACTTTCTCAAGGTCTCCCCCTACCCAATGGACTGAGTGCTCACTGCCCACAGTGAGTCACTGACTCATGAAAGTGCCTCTCTAGTGTTCACTTGACATTGTACTGATGCTTCTACCTTGTTTTTGTGCTCACTGATGAAGCCAACAGTTTTGGAACTGCATAACAATATCTACCAGAAGAAACCATTAAAACATGTGATTATGTCATTCATGAGATTTTGGGACTGAATAGACCCATGGGATCCTGTCTTGTAAATATCCACAGTGCCACTTGTTTATTGAATAAAAGAGGTAGAAGTCAGTTTTTGACAAGGACATTCAAAACAAGACAAAAGGCCCCATCCAATTTCTTTTAAATATACAGTACACTTGTCTTTGAATTCTCCGTGGTTAATAAATATTTCCATTGGCATTTTTCTGATTCTCTCATATTTCCATTTGTAGTTAATGGCATAAAACTTTCACTCTTTTTAATGCCAAATTGTCATTTCTTATCCATGCTTCTTGACAGTTGCTACTCTCTAAATATATTATTTAGAGTTACTTGTACTTTATAGATAAATTGTACTGATGCCATACTATTAAAAGTTTTATACAAAGTTACGCTTCCTTAAGTCAATTTTTGTTCTTAGCATGGGATACGGCATGATAACATGCTGATAGAAGATTCTTATGAAATATTAAGCATCTACTAGAGTCAATATTGCTTTTCGTAATAATTTACATCGGCTGAATACCCACTGTGAGTATTGTGTTTCAGAACACATTATAGCAGTGTGTGGAATGTAGAGGAGACAAGCTCAGCACCTTCCCACTGGCTGACAGTGCTGTAAAAAGTACAGATGACAGTAAGTGCATAAAACAGAAGTAATGTTTAGTACAATGAAAAGCATACTATAAAGTACATGCTCATTCATACCTGAATACTAAATTTACTTATAAATTTAATCAGAATTATTCCTTTTTTCTAAATAAAAATAAATCCAGATTGGCTCTCCAGTCATTAGAAACAGACAAGTTTCTATATAAATAAATCATTTATATAAATAATCTACTTTGCCAAGATTAATTCTAGTAAGACAGAAAAGTTTAAACAGATATGTTTTGACATAAAATATAACATTGTAAATGAACTATTTCAGTAAAACAGCATCAGTGACAAATGAGCTCACAGATTAATTCTATCAAGTATTCAGAGAAAAGTTAAAGCATAAAAAGTAATGGAAATATTCAAATTAATTTATGAAGCAAGAACAACATTAATACATAACCTGATAGATACAGCAAATAGAAGAAATGAATATTTCATCTAAGTATTCATAATTTTAAAATGAAATATTGGAGAATAGATTCTAATGCCACCTGTAATATACCATGTCTATGATAGATTTAATTTTTTTTAGATTTATTTATATTATTTTGTGTGTATAAGTATTTTTTCTGCATATTTGGATGTATACCACACATGTGCATAGTGCCTGAGGAAGTCTGAATAGGGCATCTGATACCTGGGAATTGGAGTTATGGTTGGTTGTGAACCATCATGTGGATTCTGGAAACTTAACCTTGGTCCTCTGGAAGAACAAATGTTTTTAACCACTGAACCATTTATCCCACCTTGAGTCTTAAAAGTTTTCATTATGCTGAAGTTCTAACTCCTGAAGTGATGGTATTTTGAAGCCTTGGGAGTTGATATAGTTTTGGTGAGGTCCTGAGAGTAAGACCCTGTTCTGATATCTCAGTGTCCACAGAAGAGACACTGGAGAGCTTGTGCTTTGACTCTCTCCTTCAATTCAGAACAAGAGGAAATGTGGCTGTCTGTAAAAGAGGAAGAAAGTTTCACTCTAAAGTCAACTGATACCTTGGTCTTGGCAGTCTAGTCGTAAGAGTGTGGGTCACGCAATGTGTAGTGTTTTGTTATTGTAGCCAAGTACACTAATCCGGGTTTCAGTACAGGGAAGTGAGGTTCTGTTAAAACAAATGACCTAAAAATGTGCAAATGACTTCAGGAATGGGTAACAGATTGAAGCTGTGTGAGTTTTGAAGTAAATGCTAGAAGAAGCTTGGATTGCTGGGATGATATTGTTCATGGAGACAGGAATATTAGAGGAGTTTTTGGTGAAGGGTTAGAAAGAAAGATGAAAGGCTTCCTTTCTTGAGAAACACAGATGGCCCTGAGTAGGCTGTCTGTCAGATGTAGAAATGAAAGACTATTGGACGAGGTCTCAGACAGTAAAGAGAAACAGGTTCCTGAAAACCAGAAGAAAGCCTCCATTTACTCCTGGATGCTTAAAGTAAAATGTGAGAGAGGTATTGAAGAAGGATCCATAAGCACAAAGGAAACAGCTTTGTCAAGTGTAAACATCTTCATAGTGAAGAGGGAGGAAGCTTGTTCTCAATAGAACACTATGCTGGACAGTCATATCTGTGAGGAAGATCATGGGTTCAGCTCATGGACTGCCATCTCAGCAGAAGCTAGGCAGTTAGGTTATCCCAGAAAATCCCTGGCATTTTGAACTATAGGGGATCGAATGTATATAGGGAATAGAAGTGAATGAAGGGAGATGTCATACTTCTTGAATTCTACAGACCGAGACCATGGAGCTAGTTGGTTACAAATGTGTGCTAGTCTTTAAGGAATGGGGAAAATCACACATTTAGAGTGCAGGATTGCTTCCTTATAGGCCTCACAGGTCAAGGTCACCACAGACACCCACCTTGGCAGGGATGTATAATCTTGCCAGGGGGTACTGGACAAAGCAGTGAAACTGCTATTCCAGTGAGTCTGCTGTGCCCTAGCAACATGGAGACTTCCTTGGTACCCATTATCTTTCTTTCTTTTTTGTTTCTGTTCTTTCAGAATGGTAATGTCCGTTCCCTTCCCATATAACCATTTTAATTGCAAAGCACATAACATGTCTGATTTCATGGACTCAAGAGTGGGAAAGGAATTTTACCTTGAGTGTAACTCTTAACTGATTGAAGTAGTATTCGGAGGAGACTTTGGCCTTTAAATTTGAGAATGATTGCTGAAATGAGTTAACATTTTTGAGACTGATGGAAACGAAAAATACGTTTCACGTGCAATGAGGCTGTTAACTGTGAAGTTCCAGGAGCAGAATGATATGGACTGTGTGTTTGTGTGCCCCCAAATTCATATACTGAAGCTCGAATCCCCAAGAGAACCGTGTTTTGTGTTGGGGTCTTTGTTGAAATAATTAGGCTTAAGCAGTGTTATAAGGCAGGCCATTGATTGACTGAGATCAGAACCCTTGTAAGAAACAACATACATACTTAACAAAAATGAGTTAGAAGATAGGATGAACGATAAAAGTACATTCTTCAATCCCAAATAAAATTACTCAAAATTCTGAAGACATGAGCTCTCCTTATATTAACTTATAAATTCAATATGATATCATTGCAATTTTTTTTCTTTTTATGGTATTGGAGTTTGAATACATGGTCATGTATTCAACCACTGAATTGTACCTCCAGTATTCAGTGACTTTCTTTCTTGTTTATTGTTAACTTAACAAGACATAGGAATAAGTAATAAAACATAAAAAAATAAGTGATAGAGTAGAAACAGCTTCAAATTAAAACAGTTTAGGAGACCTCTAACCTTCATAGAACTAATGTCTAAACATACATATTGACATGAAACAGAATTAAAATCCAGTGATAGGTTAAACTAAAGGGAAAATTTTATATTTACTAAATATGATGCCAAAATTTTCAGTCAAGGGCTGGAGAGATGGCTGAGAGGTTAAGAGCACCGACGGCTCTTCCAAAGGTCCTGAGTTCAATTCCCAGCAACCACATGGTGGCTCACAACCATCTGTAATGAGATCTGGCGCCCTCTTCTGTATACATAATAAATAAATAAATCTTAAAAAAAAGATACACCTATAAAAAAAATCTGAATCAAAATTTTCAGTCAAAAGGGTAAACCTTTGAATAAATGGTGTTATATCCAACTGATTTGTCATTTGGCAAACAAAAAAATTAGTTTCACATGTCAATGGTACATCTCATACTCTAGTAAATGCCGCACATATGTGCAAATATAATCAGTATGAACTGAACAGTGAATTATCAGTAAAATTAAACAAAACAAAAAAAACCAGATAAACAAGCATAAAATAAATCATAAAATTGGGAGAGTGGAGTATTTGAGGTGATATGGGGGCAGCTGGTTTTGGAAATGAGGGTAGGTATGATTATATTTTATTTTGTGCATGTATGAAAGTTTCAAAAAAGAAAAAAATTACAAATTACAAAAATGTAATCATGAAAAATAGAAATACAAAATTTCTAGAAGAAAATGTAGAGAATCATTCTATGACCTAGATGTGAGCTGTTTTTAAGTATGTCTCATAATATACATATGATTAAAACATAAAGGTAAAACTTACTTAGGATTAGTTGGAAGGCTTTTGAATTGTGAGATGAAGAACAGGTAGCATAAAACATTTGATGAATTGAAACCATGAACTATCTAGTCACTTATTCTCTCTCATAAAATGGATTATAAGCTTCATGAAGGCTGTGAGTGTCCTTTTCATAATAATTTATGGTATTTTTCCATGGGATCTGAATATTGTAAGTGCTCACAAAATATCTGAAAAGGTAATCATTCTGAGTGCTGCTGGAAGTAGAAGTCATGTGAGTAGTAATCAGTGGAAGAACATCCTTGAAGATAAAAGGATGATATGCAAAATACAAATAGATGCATTGTCCTTAAAGAAGAGCTGGAGATATTTTATGGAACTGTGATAGAATGGGAGCAAAATATGTGAAGACATCAAAGATTTAAACACAATGACAGAACAGTGAAGGGAACTTCCATCTGTTGGCTTTGTGTTTCTTCGTGGAGTAGGAGGGCAGGTAGCAGGAGTGTGAATGGTGGTGTGGGAGGTAAAGCTTGGAACACAGTGAGATTGTTTGAAATAGTCATTGTGGAGAGCAAGGGGAGTGATGACTAAGAATTGCTCCAGGCAACAGAAACACGATTCATAGACATCTAGAGCCTGAAGCAGCCTTTTGTGGAGGGTGTATCCCGAACACTGGTGTTGAGAGAAGAGAAAAAAAGTAGGAACATTGACCTAGGGTTGAGATGACTATGGGGAAGTATGACAGGACAGTGAAGCAAAAATTGGGGACACATTTGATTATACCAAACTACATGAACTTAAAAAACATCTTTGACCAATTTTGAAATAGACAGTTTTGAAATTTCTAACTCATTGTATGAGTCATGGAGTAGAAAGCTGAGAAAAGGTTGGAGTACAGGTTGGTGTGGCAGATTATCAAGTACCTGAAATTTTAGAATTATACAAGAGTGCTGAATTAAGTAAGTTTAAACAGATGTTGAAGCTACATGGAGTTGGATGAGTGAAAGGAAATCAGCTAAAAATTAGCCAAAAAGAAGGGAATAAAATGGTTTAATCTGTCAGCATAGGTATCACAAGTCTTTTAATAAAAGACTAAGAAATAATAGTCTAGGAGTCAGAGATATGGTTCAGTCAGTAAAGTGCTTAACACCTGATTTTGGATCTCCATCACCCATGTAAAAAGCCAAGCGTATGGTTTGTGCCTGTAATCCAGGAACAAGGCAATGGAGAAGAGGATGTCTGGACTTGCTGGACAGCCAATCAGCTAGCTCTAGGTTCAGTGAGAGACCTGTCTGAAAAAATAAGGTGGAGAATTATTTTAGATGAGATCTGATAACCTCGGGACTTGACATATCCATGTCCTCTCAACACCCTCCCACCCCACCCCCCACAAACACACAAATGTGTATACACATATACCACACCCCCTCAAATGTAAATAAAATAAATAATGGTCTGGACATTTTCCTGAGGTAGAACATGCCTTCTTCCCCCACACAACTGAAAAAAATGGGATGTGACAGAAAAGGCATGATCCTAGAGGTAGGTTGGCCTGTGTGATGGTTTAAATGACTTCCTTCAGATATTTGTGTTCACTCCAACTTCATCTGTGACTTGTTTGGAATATGACCTTATGTGAATCGAAGCACATAAGATTATACTGACTTGATCTGATCTTGAAATCTTACATGAGTCTTTGTTAAAAAAAAAAAAAAAAACAACAGAAAATACAAGAAACATATGTAGAATGTATGTAGTAATGTGAAGATGTGGGAGCAGACAAATTGTTGTGAGGGATAATTCAGCATTGTGTGAAATATTTACCCAGTTTCATGGTTTTATGTATCCTAAGTGCTTACTTAATAACTTACTTTAATGAGGAATTTACAAGGAACTCTGACTTTCAGTTCCTACTTAAGTGAATTCATTAATTTTATCATTAATGACAGCACTCTTTCATTCTCTCAATATTTTTTTAAGCATTCCCCATGTTTCAGGCAGCAGTCTAAACAATGGCAGGAGCACAGTGTCTGTAGTTGGGCATGGTGTTTCATGCCTGTAATTTCAGAACTTGGGATGTAGTGGTGGGAGGATTGGCAGGTCAAGGCTAGCCTTGATTACATAATGAATTCAAGGCCAAGCTGTGGTTTGTAAACTGTCCTCTGTAAAACAAGATAAAGCTAAAGAACAAAATTCTGAAAAAGCAAGACATGTGTCCTCACGGAAATTACATTCTCATGTACAAAAATAAAAAAAAATCATTGAACAAGGAAATTTTAACTAGTGAAAAAAATGTAATGAAAGAATCACTGGGAAGTAAACCACTGGATAGATCTGGGTGATATACTGGATAGATCTGGATAATATACTGCATAGATCTGGGTGATGCTTTATGTTGAAGGGTCCAGAGTGCTTCTTGGTAAGGGCAATGTTGAGCATAGATCAGATCATCAAAAGTAGAACATGTGACTGAGAACTGCAAAGGCATTTTGAGAGATGTTTCATAGCTCAACCTGGGACAAACTGAAGCCAGATGCATAAGCAGAGTCCAGTAATCATGTTGATGCATGTTTTTATATGTCCTGAAATTTGGTGGCAGCAAGAATGAGGTAGGCATACATGGTCCAGACAATGTGAACGTGTAGGACAGGTTCTAATAAGGCTTGCGGGAGACTCGTGAGGTGTTTACTTCAGGAGGAGTGGATACACTAAATGTAAAACCGCATTGTAGGCACAATCAGACTCATGGTTTTTCTCCAGTGAGCACGCTTGCACCCAATTAAGCAGCCTGACTGCGTTACCATTATATCATCAGTCTGTGCACATTGAAAACAGCAGCAGGAGTGTTCCCAAATTACTCTGCACTTTCACTGGATATGACTGCTTATTTTAAGCTGAAGCTCCACGCTGGAAAAGGCCCACTTCATCTCTAGCACTCAAAATTAAGAAAGACAGTGTTTACCAAGGTATAAGAAAGTGAAAGACAGCTTTATCCAGGGAATTGAGTTAGCATAAGGATCCAATCTAGATAATTTACATGAAAAGCCCAATTTCTCAACTTAGTATCTTCTCTTATTTTTGCAAATGCAACAAGAGTCTGCAGTCACTTGTCTGCAAATCTTCTACAATGGTTTCAACATGTTATGAAATAACTGCTGTATTTTTTTAAAAAAGAGATTGGTAGAAATGGAAGTGAATTGTTATGTATAATTTCTCTAATCATGGCATGCTTAAAAATCAACTCAATAATGAGCTAACTTTTGGATTTCATCTTTATAGCTGATGACCCATGTTTGTAAATTTAACATTTAATGACATAATATAATGACATAATGATGGAAAAGTTAATATCCAATTTAGGCTATTTATTCTATCAATAAATAGAAATTATTATTTGTACCACGTGTAAGCATATTACAATTCTAAGGAATACTCAGTTTACATGATGCTTTGATGCTTCCTAAAGGATGTTTTGTTCAAAGTTTTAAGTTATGTGGGATTGATATATCACAAGCATGCATTTTTGAGGCAGACAGTGTGATATCTGGATACATGTACCCACAGTATGAACACTATTAAAACCTACAAATTTTGTATTAACTCCCAGAGTATTTTTTACTCCATTTCATTTATAACACACAAACCATCTATGTTTTATCATTTTTAGACATATCATTTTGAGGGTTTATTAAAAAGTATAAAGAAGAAAGCGAGCATTTCCCCCAATTTCCCAGTAAGCAAGGTGTAGCAAATTTCAATGTATGATTTCTGCCACATAGCTTCCCTATGTCCTCCTCTCTGCCAATTTTTTTGAAAAAGAATCCCATAGACTATATAATTGTTATATAACTTGACATTTTCCTTTTAAAAATATGATTATTCAACTATTTTTCAGGTAATGTGCCTTCTCCTCTCCTATAATCTATGATGTTGAGGTAGGAGATAGGAACAAAAGATGAAATATACCTACTATATTCTTTCCTGGGTTTAGTAGATTACAGGAAAAAAAACTTTAACAATTTAGCCTCCAGTATTAGACATTGAATTTTAATTAAAATCCCACTGATAAAGAAATCAGTGTATTGTGTGCAAGCCTTCTGTTCAGGGACTGCAGTTTCACTGTTGATAAATCACTTTATAGGCAATCCACTGCTGATAATTAAAGTTAACTATGGTTAAGGAAACAGAGATAAGAATTGCTATGCCTCTATATTGGGTCCTTGCATTGAATGTAAATGTTGTTTTGAAAAGTCTAACTCCTCCTACTAATGTATATTTTCTGAAGTATTTCTTTGATGCCATTCCTTCCAAAATGTAACAACACAATTTTACATTACAGCTGTATAGAATTATATCACTTTTCTATGAATTGTCTTTCATAACCATCAAAACATCAATAGGTAGTTTACAAAGGTGAACTGATTTTCCCACAGTCATACGACCGATGATTAGAAGATTGATACCATACACACAGGACAGTTTTTCTTTCAGGTTCAATAGCTTATAAATGCTATAGAAACAAAAAGAATTGAGGAGTGGGAGAGAGAGTTCAGTGGTTAAGAGCACTTTCTGCTTTCCCAGAGGACCTGAGTTCGATTCCTAGCTCCCATGTCTGGTGGCTCAAAGTTGCCGGTAACCACAGGTCCAGGGATACAATTTTCCCTCTGGCCTCTGTGAGCACTCGTGCACATATAAAATACACATACCAGAGACTCATAAATAAAAAAAATAAAAGTTACAAAACCAAAGAGAATTCAATAGTTTATGGGATTTATTTGCTTCCCAGGACATCACTCTGAGCTAGTTGCTGTGTGATAGATAGTGAATAGATGTCTTCATGCTATTCATTAAAATTCACAAATGTAGAAGGAAATGCATGCATGATCGATCTGGCAGCCAGCCTATCTGGAACAGTGCACTTCTAACTAAGAAACATGGCACACCGTGCCCCAGAAGTCAGAACACTGAACTCTGAAGTAGCCCGAGTAGCCGATAGCTGGCATGTGGACAAGTTTGCACTCTCCATGTCTCCTTCAATGAGCTTCTTCCACATAGAGACCCTGGTGGTGTGAGCGCTCACTCTCCAGTCTAAGGTAATGTGCCAACCAATCACAGGGTCATTGCTGTGTTGATTCTTAGATATTTCAAAATTTTGGGGGTCATGTTTCAGAAAACTACTACTATGCTCCTGATATGAGGCGTGCAATTTAATGTTCCAGATTCTGACACCAGCACCTCTAATTATTGTATAGTCATTATAAAACAACCCATAGTCCTGTATAGGTGATTTAAAAAATATTTTATTTTCAATGTCTCTTCTTGTTTTTGTGAGCTTTTCAATATATTGTAATTTTACTTGATTTTTTTTTCAAATAAATAACCAAAATATCTCCAGGGCTATTTCTCCAAATCCTCCTTTGGACTTTTATTCAAGCAAAGGCAGGTTTTTATTTTACATATTGCAAAAAGCTGCAGTGACATGGCCAGCTCACCCCTGAAGATAAATCATCCCTGACCCTCGACTTTGATAAGTGTGATATGCATTTCTATTTAATGATAACCTTTAGATTAATGTTAGAAGCTGTTGACATTTCTTACTATGCACATCTACTGCCAGAGAAGAAACTATGTCAAGGAACATTCAGAATACCTGGGGATACTAAAAAGAGTTGTACGTTAACCACTTGGAGTCATGAAATGCAATATCGAATTTAAGAGGCTAAAGGGATTGTGAACACTGCTGTTTTGATTTATACATGCCTGAACCCAGACCTTTTGAACTAGGTAGCTGGTTCCAAGTCAGAGTGTTAAGCTATCTAATTTAATGTCATGATATAGTTGAGTATCTTTAAAAATACTGAAATTTAGCACCTTGGTGCTTAGAAAAATACTAAGCACCAAATTTGTTCATAATTTTCAAAGTAGCATAAATTGAATACCACCACAGTCTTGTGTATGCTCTCTGTTCTGTCCTTAAGTTTTATTTACATTTATTGATAAAATAATAACAATTATATAAATGACCTTTTATTGAGCATCTATCATGTACCACATGCTTTACTTACATTCATTTTATTTTTTTACAAGTAGGCTGCAAGGTGAACACAATTGTTTATTAAAATCCAAACATGAGCTATATAAAATCAAGGGGTCAGAAAAGGGAATACTGTCAGCATAACTTAATCCTTAAAAACCCAGAACAAATATAAAATGCCAATATGAAACTGTCAATCATGCTACCTCATAAATTATGAGACAGATTATAAGTGCTTAAAATGTGACAATTTAAAGATAGAAATACTTTTTTGGGAGTGGTGAATGTGACAAAGACACATTATGTGAAACTCTCAAAGAACTAATATCAAACATAAACTTAAAAAATAGTATGATTAATATAAATGATGGCAAGAATGAAGAGAAATCATAGAGATGGATTAGAGTTTGTTTCATTTTTTCTAAGTCAGATTCTTTGGAGTAATTGGATATTTCATATTTCATACTTTAGAGACTGTGAATCCAAATAATGTTAAGACACAGAAATTGACATGCTTTGTTAAAAGTAAGTTCCACTTTGAAAATTGTGGGTTTTAATTCATAGGGAGAGATTCCATTTTTTGGTGTCCTTAATATTTATATATTTTAAATTTCTTCCTAGGTTGCAGGGCAGATAACTAAAGCTTACAGCTCCATGATTTACATATGCTAGGATTCCAGGTATGTTTTAGGACATGCTAGAATACAGATATTCACTGACATGGGAGCATGGGAATGAGTAAAGCGGGTGGTGGGGTAGTAATTAGAAGTGGCACCAAGTATCTGTTTCTGATACAGATAACAGTGAAATCAATGCAACCCAGGGAGGAAAGAAAAACCAGAAACAAACAAATTAACAAACAACCCTAACCATGTTGAGGTTGACAGGTTTCCTGAGTTGAGAAGGTAAATTTTGTGGTCACAACTTCTGTTTCAACAGTTGCTGTAACTTCTTGGGATGTTTCTTAAGCCATGGAATTATCATGTAGCAACTTCCTTATTATTTGCATTATCCACGGTGCCTTTCTCTCTCTCTCTCTCTCTCTCTCTCTCTCTCTCTCTCTCTCTCTCTCTCTCTCTCTCCTTCCTTCCCTTCTTTCTTTCTTTCTTTCTTTCTTTCTTTCTTTCTTTCTTTCTTTCTTTCTTTCTTTCTTTCTTTCTTTCTTTCCTCTCTCTGTCTCTCTCTCACCTGAAGTACTTTAATTACTTCATTCTTTAATATGTCATTCAAAAGTGAGTAAGATTGCCTATCACCTATTTCATCTCTCTACAGTCTACCATCTGTCATACATCATGTATCTAGAAAGAGGCATATATAGTAAAATACCATAATTACTATGGATAACATGTATTATACCAGATAGTACATTGTTAAGGGACAATGTGGTAGAAGGGGTACCTGGGAATCCACACAAAATATATTTGAATTAAGTAATTTAGGATAGAAACAAGCTGGGGTTTGCTCTTGGGCCCAGACTTCCTCCTGGGCACTTTTCCTTCCATCATAATGTGAAGTGCAAACTCCAGAAGCATGATTATCAGATCACTCTAATGAGTTACTGCGTCTTCAGCATTTACAAACTGTAACTAATTCACATATTTCACTGTGAGGAAGTCATTCCAAGGGATGTGAAAATCTTTCTGTTAACAATTTTAGCAGTCATGTGTAATCACAATATCTTATGTAACAGATGTGCCCACTAAATCTAATTTGAGGGAAGAGCAAAGATTCATTGAATTCAGAACAGCTTATGACTAAATGAGAGATTTTTATGGAGCTATCCAAAGTTTTTTAAAAAAGATTTCTTCACTTAAATTTGTTCAGTTTATTTTATTTTATATGATGATTTTTTTGTCTGTATGCCTGTCTGTATGTATGCATGTATGTATCTTTGTGTTTGGTGCCTATGGAGGACAGAAGAAGGCATTGAACCCCTGGAACTGGACTTATCAATGGTTGTAAGCCACCATGTTGGTGCTGGGACCTCAATCCAGGTCCTCTGAAAGAGCAACAAGTACTCAACCTCTGAGTCATCCATCTACCGCTTTATGTGATAGTCTACCCCTTTTACGTGATATCTATATTTGTCTTTGTCTCAATAGGTAGATATCTATAGATGTAGGGAGAGATATGGATAGGTACATATCATGAATAAACAATTCTTATGTGACAGAAAAGCTAATTAAAATATTTGCTTTTGTTTTGTTGGTAGTAGTACCTAGAGATGAGTGGTACAGCTATACCCTTCATAACATCTGCTTTTTTAAAAAAATAAGAAGTATGTTCAGGAAACCCAACTTTAAAATTAAAATAAAAATTAAAGAGATAACTTATGTCTCTACTTTTGAATATGGAGAAAATGTTTCTAGTAAATTCTCAGTTTTTTTTTTTTTTAATAGACTTTCTGGTATGCTAGTGTTGGGCCGAAACAGCTTTGCTAAAAAGGAAGGGTTTTTGGTAATTTATTCCTATTTCCTCATAAACATTATCTCATTAATCATTCCACCTCTGTGCCATGGTTTTGATGAGAGAAGCCAGTATCTTCCTGCCTTAACCACACTGTGGCCTCGAGGGACCCGGCATGCTCTGGATCTGTACGAACAAAAAGCAGAACACTTTGTTTCCCTCTAAGAATAATGCAGCACAACTTGAGACGGATGTGGCCTTTACCCAGAATCCTGCAATACATTGACTAAGACGCTCTATACGGGCAGCTCTAAGGGAATTTGAGCTAAACTTACTTAGGAGATGTATCAGGAATTGTGAGTAGCAGCAGCCTGAGGATCCAGTGAGACAAGGACAGTTCTGGAGATTAACAAGGACAGCTGTCTATTGTGTTGTCCTCTCTGTCCTTCTCCAGGGTTTGGAATATGTCAACAGCCCAGTGTTGTGCAATGCTCAGCTCAAGCAAACACTAACCTAGTGTTTATTAAATAATTGCACCCATTGAATTCTCACTAAATACTATCTATGTTTCTAGGTCCTGTGCAGTTGCTTGGAAAACTAAGGTAGGGAAACACTATGCATTCTGTCCTCATGAACGTACAGTCTATCATAAGAAATAAATATAAACAAAATGGCCATGCAGATCTACAATTTACTAGGGCTATGATTTGGTGCCAATCTGAGATAGGCATGATTCTAAGATTAGATCTCATGAAAGACACTATAATTCTAAAGGGAAAATTTCACTTTAATTTTCTATACTTAAACTTTGAGTGTACAAATTCATTATGAAGCAAAGCAGATGTGATGTCAGAGTAACCAGGATGGCACAGAGAGTATTTACTTAAGCTGACTGGATTTTAAAGGCAAGAACAGAAGGAAAGAGAACTCCACCTACTGATGAGTCTACAGTGCTGTGATGGTGCTATGGCTTCAGTCTGAGGAGAGGCTAAAAACCCAGAACAAAGTAAGGCTTGTAAAGAGTTTTAAAGGAAAGACAAGAAAAGTGTGTTTGGAATAAAAGAGATAAAAAGAGTAGTTCATTGTCTCTTGAGTAGATAGTTCAACGCTAACAGGTGATAATGAAAAGAGAAAAGAATCCCCCCAGAAGTCTTCAAACTGAAAACAATAAACATATAAAATAGAAAAAAATAAGAGGTTAAGGAAGTCATGAGAGCATTTAGGAATTTTAGATGAGTTTGTATAGTCAAGTCAGTTACGTTTTCAAAGATGGCCCACCGCCATTGATTGGGTCACTGTGTCAAATGTGTTAATGAAATAAATGCAAGGATGTGAGCAAGTGCTATATGTATTGTGAAAGAGGAAGAGAAAATTTAAAAGTCACCTAACCTCTACACTATACAAAATTCTTAAATAGATTGTCAAGGATCATCCAGAAGCACTGGGAGTCTGAGGAACATACTGATCCCTAGAATCATTAACATCAACTCAACAAAAGGTGCTCTGTTTAAATAATGACATTATTTCTCTACATAGTTACAACAATGGTGGATCAGAGAAGGAGATTACAACTTCATTGTTGGCTACATAAAATACAGAACAAAATGAAGAAAGCACAGGAAAGAGGAGCTAAACCCTTTATTTGTAGCTCTAGTGAAAGACAAAAGCCAATCATCAGAAGTTATGAAAGACAGACACTGCATAAGCAGAAAGAAACAGCGCCTGAGTTTTGACTCCTGCCCAATAGTGTACTTTATTTTAACTGGCCCCAGAAACTTTCCAAGGTGGAAATTTCATCTCCTTTTCATAGATGATTTGAATCCCGCAAATATTATCCTAGTTTGCTCAACATTACACACTCCTGATGAGGTGGAGCCTAGAGCAACAACCATGTCACCGGCACTGGGCAGCCCCAGAATCTTTCATTTCATCACAATCTCAGAAGCAAAATATCCCTCCTAAGGGACATGCTATGTTTGAATGTAAAATGACTCCAAATAGGCTCATCAACCTAACATTTGCACTAAGGCTGGCAGTGTTGCTTGGGGAGATTTTGAAGCCTTTAGGAGGAAGTGGGGCTGTGAGGCTTTATAGTTCTGTTTTACTTCCTGTTCATGTTCTGCTTCCTGGGTCAGCGACTTTAAACTTATGCCGTGCTTTCTTCCTAGCTATGCTGCTCAGTCCTCTGGAACTGTGGACAAAATACCCTCCACCTCCCTTAAGTTGCCTTTGTCAGAGTGTTTTATTGAAGCAACCGGAAAAGAAATGAAGACAGGATGACTTCAATGGCGTGATCTGTTTGCCAAGGAAGGGGACTTACTGGAAACATTCTGCCTGGAAAACCACCCATCTGATATGAACAGCTGATCCAGGATCAGATAAGGAATGGATTCAATGACATAAAAGAACCCTTCCACGTTAAGCTACTTTGTTTTCACTCTTCTGCCTTTTCGAACAACCCGTCGGCTTCCTTGCTGTTAAATACCATCTAGAATGGTTTGTTTCATGATTAACTTGTTAACCAAAAGAAGTGGCAACATTTCTGTGGAGGTCTCCGGAAGGAAAATCTCAGCATCATATCACACCACATGGGCATCTGCCTACGTGGGCTTTGTTAAGAAATGTACTTTGTTTCCATCTCCCTCTGCTTCTCTGTCTGACTAATGGCAGCTAGTTGTATTTATGTGCCTCCATCATGACATTTGTCACAGCCTTCACAGGAAGAAGGATAAACTAATAATTCACTGTTTAAAAAAGATATTTTAGTGCACAGTATTTTTAACCTTTCTCCCTACACTGGGAAATTATTTAACATATAAGCCTATACTATCTATTTCATGCTTAATTTGTAATGAATCAAGACATAAGTTTCAGAGTGCTGAAGTACAAGGAAATAAAATACCAGAATGTTCTAAAAGAAATCCAAGAGTCAATGAAAATTGCACTACCACTTCTGAAATTATTTTTAGCTATAAATTACTTTTCCTCACTTCTTTTTGTATTAAAATCAGAATCCAAAAATGAATCCCATGTGTATGTCTTTTATTTCAACCAAATCCATTGTCCTTCTCTGATTAAATTAGTTGTATCAGCTGAAATCTCCCCCTTGTCTTTTTGTGATTAATACAATTCTACTCTCTTGTTTCACACCCAGAAGATCCAATATGTCACTAGAGAAAATACTTCTAGAAAGCAGTATGTGGCTAATTTTGAACATGCCAAAAAATAAATTTAAATTTTTCCAGTTGGAATCCAACTGCATTCTAAATAAGACTTATATTATACTTCACATTGAAAATTTTTAAATTTTTAAAGAATTGTAAAGAAGAAGAAGACCCTCTCTTCCATCCTCATCTATTTTTTTCTTTCATAGTCTAAAATGAGGAGAGAATTAAATTTTATTGATGCTGGAAAATGAAGACACGTAGCTCTGGGAACCCCACATGTAGGGCCATTGTTAATCATCACCACAACCTTCCTTTAGATGAAGACATTGAAGTGAAGCTCGGTTACATCTCACAGTCGCTTATCTAAACAGACACTATAATCTGAAGTCAGGAGTAGAACACAAGTGTCTTTCTGCCCTGCTAACAGAGAACCTCCTTATTCAGAGCTGAGCTATGTTTAGCTTATGGTTTGAGCAATACAACTTTTTAAACATTTTTCCCTTTCTGAAAGCTCCCAAACATGACAAGAAGGTAGAAATGTGGATTTCTATGTCAATGGAAGAACGAGGCTGTCAAAGCTCAGCCAATAGAACTACCCCCAGTGGTCTCTCTGTGGGTACTAACGATAGAAGGGACAAGCACCCAGTGTTATATCAGGAAGCCATCACACAGATGGAGTGGAGAAGGGTGAAACAGTCATCTCTGGTTAGGAGTCGATGAAAAGATGAGAAAGGTCAGTGATGGGAAAGCTGCTACACCCATGAAACTGTACCAGTTCCACGTGGGTGTAATCATTACGTGGGTAGAGAATTTAACAAGCATGATCCAGGAATGCACCCCATGTCTAAGGACCACCACCACCAACAATAATCAAAACACTCAAATCAAGGTCCAAGAAAGTCTTGTGTGTAGAGGAGGATGGAAAAGAACAAGAAAAGAGGTGGCATTAGGTATAAAATCAGAGATAAAACCTACTCGAACTTAATCAGTAAAATCCTTTATACCACCATTAATATATTATGAATCCCATATACTATAAATTTGAGAGCTACTCAGCTATACTAAAAGATGAAAACAAAACATTTATCAATTTGAATCAAACAAAAAAGAATCTTGTTTGTCTTTAAGATTTACTCAATTTGTTCTAATTTTAACCTTCTGTGGCTTTAAAATATGGTAATGGATTTGTTGGCTGTTGAAGGAATTCAGTGTGACTGTGGCGATACATCTTCCCTTGTATTGAAAACTTTAATTCTGAATCCAATATGTTGCATGCAGTCTTGCGTAAATATGTCAAGACTGCCTCAGAGACAAATGCATCAGAGCATTGTAGGAACTGTTAGTGGTGTTGTCTTTAAGGAATCAGCTGAGGAGAAATAAAGCATGAAAAAATATGGACTCTAGATAGAGTCTCTGGTGATGCAGTTTAGCACATGATTTCTCAGCAGCCAGTAAGCGATCTTTTGTGCTTCTCACATAATCTTGAGCAGTATAATGAGGTGAATCATTTTGAACATATTTGTTCATTATAGGTAGACACAAAAAATACGAGACTAGGAAGTAATAATAAATGTTAATAATATACACAGCATATGCAGTCTGCACGAATACAATGACTTGACTTGAAAGATAATGTGATAAAAATGATAAAAATAGAAACAAAAGAAAAAGCATATTTCATGAATAAAATATTTAATTTTCACAAAATATTATAGTAACTGATACATTCAATATTTTTCGATGAATTTTACTAAAGAAAGTGTCTATATTGTCCCAACAATTGAAGAAATGACATCAAGCACGATAGACCAAGAGCATGATGTGAAGAGGTTTCTACAAGAGGAATCCCCAAATTGTCATTTTCCCATTGGAAAGTAGAAATCAGTCCCCTGCTGGGAATCAGATTTTTCCTGAAACCCTGCTGCCTTTCTTAAGACACAAAGATGTGACTTTGTGGAACACTGATGTGATGGCATCCAGCTAAGTTCCCAGTGCTCCGAAGGATCAAACCACAGGGCTAGCTTTCTTCCAGTCTGGTTCTCTGTGGTTCTGAATGTGGGAACATGGAAGACACAGTGTAGGGCCAAGTGACTGGGTTCAGTGATATGTTATCACTGTGATGGCAGCCACAACAGGCAGGTGGGGTGACCTCATTATTCCTCCTCCTGTTTCTTGCTCTCTCTTATTCTCTTTGGACCATTCTTAATAAGTTCCCATCCCATATAATATTGCTTCCTTTCCTGATCCCATCACTATTTCTACTTCGATCTCATTTTGCATTGACTCAAATCTCTCTCTCTCTCTCTCTCTCTCTCTCTCTCTCTCTCTCTCTCTCTCTCTGTGTGTGTGTGTGTGTGTGTTGTGTAAGTGTGGGCATGTGTATATCCTGGAGCACATAGAGTGATTGGAGGACAGATGCTGGTGTTAGTCCTCACCTTTCACTTTACTTGAATCCAGGCCTCTTGTTAGCTTCAGTGTTCCCCAAGCTAGTTGGCCTGTGCGCTTCCAAGGGTTCTATTGTCTTTGCTTCCCATATTGCTTTTGGGTTGCTAGGATTGCACAAGGTGCACACACTACCATGCCCAGCTTTGTGTGGGTTCTGGGTATCTAAATTCAGATCTCCACCCTTGCATGACTGACACTTTTAATCACCGAGTCATCTCTCGGCTTTGAGGTGACATTTTACATTATTCTGCTTCACGTTGTTGTGGATTTTACTTTCTTTGTACTGATCCAAATACCATACAGGGCAGGATCTAGCAATAACTGTTGTGTGCTTCGTGGCTTGCTATGTGCACATCACTTTGTATTAGCCCTCTTCTTCCTTATACCACTCAAACCACATGGGTATCACTATTGTCCCCTTTACACATGGAAAGGGATGCTTGGTTACATACCTGGTTCAAGTGTAACAGATGTTGGAACTCAGGGCATCTGCCTGGAATCAATGTGCAAATAAGATTTTTTTTTTTCTATTTTGACCTTGTGTTAGGAGAGATTGTGAATATTCTGGCAAAATAAAATGAAGAAATCTAGTTTCCTTAGCTTTGTAGGAACACGTTGGCTAAAAGAGACTATATTATGATGAAATGTGTCTGAATTTTATCTGAGGTACTCACCTATATGATTAAATTCAGAATTTCATTTCTGATTTTTTAAAAAAATATTTAAATAAATCATTTAAAGTCTTCAGTCGTCTGCAGTCAAATATGATCCTTGTTCATTTCTTTCTTTCTTTTCATTCTGATTGTTCTTTAGGTTTTTGGCAGTGTTAAAATTCTGCTTTAGCTTTGCTGATGCTTGCCTGGTAATATTTTTCTTTCAATTTGCAAACAGCAGCTGTGCAATGATGTGTGTGCATGCTGACATCTCCCATCCCTGCTTTATAGTTCTTGTTAGCATGCCAAAAGCTATGCATCATTCACACAGTGATCTCATCCCTACACCCTGCCCCCCTCCATACATACTCAATGCTAATTGAGTGAGTTATTTTAGGATAACTGCAATCATGGCTTTAGCACTTACCAAATTCTTAAGGTAAATCTTTTAAGATCTAAATGACACAATTCTTATTATAGCATAGACTTATCAGGGATAAGTAGAATATGCTCTGTGCACTATTTAGTTCATTAGTTTGTGTTTCCAATCATGCTTTTAAACATTTTTTTCTTTCATTGATGATATTAAAAAAGACTTGAAATTTAATACTTAGCCATCACATTGATGATACTGCACCATAAGGTCTACAACTGTGTAACCTTGTGGACCTTGAGATAAAGAGATCAAATGCTTATTCTGCTTGGTCACAAACTGCAAGTCAAGCTACTTATTTCCCCAAGATCACAGTTTTTCATCTAAATTAGTCACATAGAGGGGATTTACATGGATAATGAAGCCAAATGATCAATGCTTCCAGTATTCCCTGACAATCTCTTCAGTTTTTATTCCTTCATGTCTACAAATGATCGCTGAGCCATTAGTACCATTTTTACTCTGTTAACCATAACATTTCTTTTTGGCCCTCAATCTAAGAGTCATGTAAGCATGCAACTTAGTTACTAGTCTATTGCTGTGATAAGTTATCATCATAGATTTATTGGAGAAAGAATTTATTCCTGTTTACAGTTCCACAGGAATAGGATTCCATCACCATCATTGTAGGAAAGCATGGAAGTAAGTAGGTATGATGGCAGGAATATATGAGAGCTCACATTTCAAATCACCTGCACCAAGCAGAGAGAGCTAACTGGGAATGGCATGAAACCTCAAAGTCTGCTTTCAGAGATATGCTTCCTCCAAAAAGGCCATGCCTCTTAAGCCTCCCCAAATATTGCTACAAACTGGAGTCAAAGTATTCAAATGCTAAAGAATATTGGGGGCATCCTGTTCAAACCAGCATATCACACATCTTTACTGGAAATCTCTATTACATTGTTGAATGGGCATCTCAAGCTAGGTATGAAAATAGAGCTGTGATTTACATCTCCCATGATCTACTGGGAATTCCTTCCTCCCAAATACATTCTCTAACTTATCTCTTTCCTCTAAACAAGTATATCATTTACCTACTTCTTGTGGCTATTCTTTAGAAATCATCTCTATTAACTCTTTCTTCTCATTCAATTCTCCAAAAAATTTTATGGGCAATACCTCATCATGTGGGAGGCTCATTGTTCACACACCATTCTTGATAGCTTAAGTTGAGTGACATCATCCCTCCCCTGAAGCCCCTGGGTGTTCATTGTCTTGTTGTCAACAGAATAAAATCAGTATTTCTAAATTCTTTATCTTGACCTATCAAGTTCCGCCTCACTTAATCAATGTTTTCTTTCCCCAAGCATCTTTTCCTATACCTCCACTGATCACTGAGTTTCTTGCCCATGTCAAACTCATTCCATCCCAGCCTTTTTGCATATGTTTCCCCTTGGCTTCCACTGTCTACCTTCCTGTACTTCTTCTAATCAATTCAGTACCTGATGGGTGATGTTGCTCTGTATGCTGCGAATGTGTTGCTCTGACTGGTTGAAAAATAAAATGCTGATTGGCTAGTAGCCAGGCAGGAAGTATAGGCAGGACAATCAGAGAGGAGAATTCTGGGAAGAGGAAGGTTGAGTCAGGAGTTACCAGCCAGACACAGAGGAAGCAAGATGTGAAGGCAGAACTGAGAAAAGGTACCAAGCCATATGGCTAAACATAAATAAGAATTATGGGCCAATTTAAATGTAAGAGCTAGTCAGTAATAAGTTTGAGCTAATGGCCATACAGTTTGTAAATAATATAAGCCTCTGTGTGTTGACTTGGGTCTGAGCAGCTGTGGGACTGGTGGGTGAGAGAGATTTGTCTTGACTGTGGAACAGGTGGGACACAGGAAAACTTCAGCTACAAGTTCCTCTTACGAATATTGCTTCCCCAGGACAGCTGTTCTTCACCATCCAAATAGAGTCCTTTTATCACATCTGGCAACATCATCTTATTTTCTGAATAACAATCATCACACTTAATGTGTATTCCCTCAGCATGATTCTATGTACAATGTCTCTTGCCAATAGATTTTTGGAATTAGAATAGCACTCTCAGATAGTACACATTCAGTGTTAAGATCAAGTTGTTCAGCTAATACATTGAGTAAAAAAATAAGTTAAGAAATTTTTCTTAGTTTTTGAGGGGGGACATAGAAAAAAGAAGTAGAGGAGAAGAGGAAGAAGGAGAAGGAAGAAGAGGAAGAGGAGGAGGAGGAGAAGGATGAAAAGAAGGAGGAGGAGGTTGTAGCCCAGTGTCTGGCACATGTCAATAAATAACTATATAATAAACAAATTGTGGTGGTTTGAATGGGTATGGCACCCATAGACTCGTGTGTTTGAATGCTTGGTCTATAGAGAGTCGCACTATTATGAGGTGTGGCCTTATTGGAGTAGGTATGTTCTTGTTAGAGGAGGCATGTCACTGTGGAGACAGGCTTTGAGGTGTCATTTATGCTTAAGCCATGCCCAGTGAGACAGTTTACTTCCTGTTGCATGCAGATCTAGATGTAGAATTCTCAGCTCCTTCTCCAGCACCATGTCAACCTGCATGCCACCCTCCATGATGATAATTGACTAAACCTTTGAACTGCAAGCTAGCCTTAATTTAATGTTTTCCTTTATAAGAGTTTCTGTGGTCATGGTGTCTCTTCACAGCAACAAACCATAAGAGAGAAATTGGTAGCAGGGACTTGGGTATTATTGTGATAGGCCTTACCATGCTTTTGTTTAGAGGAATTTGGGCTTTGGGAGTTTGGGTTAGGGAAGAAGTAGAATGCTTTAAGTGCTGCTTAATGGGCCATACTAATAAGAGAATGGAACACAGTGGTGCCGAAGTTGACTTGAACTGTGGGTGCTTGCCTTAAATGGTTTCAAAGGGAAAAAAAATTTCAGTCTGTTGCCTATAGATCATTCTTGTGATATTTTGGTGAAGAATGTGGCTGCCTTTTTTCCTTATCTGAAAAATCTGCCTGAGGCTAAAGTGAAGAGTTTTGGATTAATTGCATTGGAAAGGAAGTCTCAAAACAGTCTACTATAGACTCTGTCATGTTGTTACTAGTGTTCAAACTTACTAGGATTTATTATGAAAAGGAGAAAGATGAGAAAGTAAAAATATAAAATGTACAGATTGAGGAGAAAAGGGGCATCAGGAACTGGAATGAATCTAAGTCCTGTGTTCAAGGAGATAAACAGATTAAAGGTAGTGGTGACCTTTTGCAAGCTATTATGGGCTTTGATGCAAATACAACAGATAGCAATTGATAATTCTGATGTCAACCAACCAGGTGAGTAATTCTCTGATGGGAAAACCCCATCAAGCAAGGCTTATGGACCACTGACTCTGAAAATTATTGCTTCCATCTGTGATTTCACATGTGTAAAAAGAGCTGTGGAATCTCTACATTATGATATATTTTCATGTAATGTTTACATGCAATCCCATGCTTACATCTCAATCTTATGGGCACATATATTTGTGAATGGTCAGGAAGATGACTTCTCATTAAGCTGTATAATTCTGATACATAGAAATATACTAGAATATGCTTCATAATTAGATCTATTGTTCCACAAGGACTGTAAGTCACTTAGAAGCTTGTTTTGTTTCTTTACTCAGATTAACATAAGAAAACAACTATTTCTCCCCAGTCTACAACAAGCTACAGTTAGCTAATTCATAACCTTAGAGCAAATTCAAACTAAACTAAATGCCTCTGCAAAGGCATCATAAGGTTAGCCTCCACCAAAAACACACAAGGACATTTTCTCAGAGGTTTATTGTAGAACTAAGGTTATTAGCACAAAGCAACCTAAGATAGTTTGCCAATTCTTCTCTTGCCCAAAGTCAAGCTGATAACATTGAGGTATGGCTCTGTTGTCTCTGACTCTTTACTGAAGAAATGTTTTGTGATCCTGAAAATGTGACTTATATTTGTCCAGAGTTTGGTTGTGAAGTGGGGCTAGGGGGAGCTACAGAGAGAGCTGTGGTGTGAACAGCTGTGCTGATTGTGTGTATGTGTATGTGTAGAAAAAGCTTTGTGTAGAGATGTATGGATAGAAGAGAGCAGTAGCAGTGTAAAGATCTGTGCAAGAATGTAGCTGTTTTAGGAATGTAACTATGTGGAGACAGATATTTAGAGAAGGAATTATAATCTAGTAGGAATTAGAATTTAAGCAGAATTGAAGAACTAGAGCTATAGCAGAAGAATATAGAACAGAATAATAAAGAATGTGACTCAAACAGTTCGTATGTGACGTTATTACTGAAATCTTTCTATCCTCATTCCTGAGAAGCATTCTTTGATTCACCCTGGGTAGTGGCTTGGGAGCTGGACTCACAGGCCACTAAATCTGGCCCCTAAACTAAGGAATACAAGGAGACAATCTGAGGGCCACCCAATGAGGTCCCTTCTGGAAATGTTCGAGAGAGACACTTCTGAATGGGAGGCTTTTCAGAGAGTCCTCACCAGAAGAACACTGTAGGTCTCAGGGACAGTTGAGAGAGCCATGTAATTGAGTGAGGAGCTTTCCCCCCCCAACCCTCTTTAAGCACTCTCTTGGAGGAGGAAGCAACAGAGTATCATAATACCAAATGACCCTCCGAGAAACAAAAAGACAAACAAAGGGGACCTCTGAGTTTCGCTGACATTGTAGATTAAACTCTAGGACAGGCAATGACAGGTGGCAGAGATTTTACTCCCTCCCTTTACAAGAAAACTATGCTGCTATTCCATTCGGGATCTAAGAAAGAGGCAGCAAGGTACTATAAGCTTGCTTGACCTCCTCTGCTCTGCCTAATTGTGAATCATTCCATGTTATCCCCTGAAAACATAAATAGAAACTGATGGGGTTCGCCACAGTCACAGAATTATTCCTCTGGAGGGTTGACATCTGAGTTATCAATTGCTATCTGTTGTATTTGCATTATGGCCCGCAATAGCTCGTGACAGTGACCTCAAGGCAAGGCCCCACTCAGCTAAGCTTGCAACTTGTGAGAGGAAATTAGACAACAGCTTAGGTCCAGGCATGGTGGTACTCACCTTTAATCCCAATACTCTGGAGGTGGAGGCAAGTAGCTCTCTAAGTGTGAGGGTGGCCTAGTCTACAGAGCAAGTTCCAGGACAGCTAAATTTAGGATGTGAAGACAATTTACTTCCTCTTGCCTGTGGGTCAAGATGTAGAACTCTCATCTCCCCCTTGAACACCACGTCTACCTTCATGCCACCATCCATTATGATAATGAACTAAACCTCTGAATTGTAAGCTAGCCCTAATTAAATGTTTTCCTTTATAAAAGTTGCGGTGATCATGGTGTCTCTTCACAGCAATAGAAGCCCAAACTAAGACACAAACTGTGCTTTATAATGGTCATTGTTATCATCACAATCACCATCATTCCTTTTTAAGATCTCTGAGAATAGGTAGGGGTCTTCCTTGTGATCCTTAGCTTTTGGTGGAAAGAAAACAGTAGGTACCTAAGCAGACGTGTAGAAAATGGTAACTTCATTTCTATGGCTTCTGATAGTAATATGTAAGTGGAAAATGTAATATTGAGTGTCTGAACTACACAACAGCATCAGCAGCTCCCCAACACTGGTTAGAAATTCAGAGTATCTGACTCTGCAGATAATGCTGTGGCACATTTCAGTTTAAGAACACCTAACTTAGACTGTAGCAGAGAGGTTAAGAGTACCATACCAGAATAATTCAGAGCTGACTAGCCCAGACCCCATCTCAGCCTCCACCTAGCACTGTATACAGAAGTAAGCTCAGAAAGGGAAGGACATGTGACCATTAGCTTCCTACTGTTTGCATCATTCATGATTACAAAGGAGAAAGAAAACTTGCAGGATATAGTACTTTCAGCTTACAACTATGAAGAAACCAGTTGGTAGTGTTGACCACTGCTTTGGATATAGTGCATGAAAATACTCTGAAGTTGCATTGGTTGAGGATGAAAGAACAAAAGTTCTCTTCCTAAGATTTGCTGAATGTTCACTCAAGTTGCCTCTATGTTCTTGTCAAGTATCTACAGAGAGCATTAACATCCACCACCCTCCCATCCTTCCTTTGTCTTTCTTTTCTCTCTATCCTCTTTGTTTCATTAACTTCCTCTTGAATCACTCTCTTCTGTCAGCAGTAAATTGAATGGCTGGTGAGGAAAGCATGTCTTTATTTAGTAAAGGGTTCATTCGGTGAGGCTAGGAGTCAGCCTCCCAATCATCTTCCATTGAGTGTACACAAGGCTCGATAACAGCATGGCCAGTGGCTATCCAGGCCATTCACAAACCTGGCCAGACAGCTCTTTCTGCTGTCAAGGTGAAGCTCCTTCAGGCATCTACAGATTCCCAGCTGCTTACATGGATGGATTATAGTGAGCATAAATTTATTTCAGTGTGACCAAGCTTCCATTACAAACACATAATATAATAGTGCCTATTTTTGCATAATGAATTACCTTAAAACTTAGCAGAGTATAGCAAGAAATGTGCTTTCTTGCAGTTTCCAAAAATAAGGAATGGAGTTAGTGTTTCTGGCATAGAATCTCACATACAAGCAGGATGGTGACCAAGACTTTGGTCTTCTGAGAGTGTGGCAGGGGCTACAGGTTCTTCTCACTCCCCAGAATGCTCTCTTGTTATCCTCAAATACCCTTCTCTGTGGCTGTCTGGGGGTCTCCATCCTTTGATGGATGTTCACTGTTTGAACCTGTTGTTAGGGTTGCTTGAGTGCCTAAATAGCACAATAGCTAATATTCTCCAGTGTATGGAGAGATGGGATAGGGATAGAAAGATAGAGATAGATCAAGTGATAGATAGATAGATAGATAATTGTTCACACACTCAATCTGCAGTCTGCAGAATCACACTCCCCCTTTCTGCCACATTGTGTTCATTATCTAAAAGTCACTAAGTGCAACTCACATTCAAGAGAGGATAATTAGTTCCATCCATCTAAAGGAGTGTTTAAGATTTTTGTGGACACATTGTAAACCTCCACACCAGTCTTGCAATTTTCAACTGAGCAAACAGTTCTTAAAAGAAACATTCTAGAGACAGGCCCGGCAGTAGAGACAAGCAGACGCAGGTAGGCCTGCGGCGGTTGCCCGCTGAGGTAGACATGCCCAGCGGCGGCCCACAGAGGTAGACAGGCCTGGCGGCAAGAGACAAGCAGACACAGGTAGGCCTGTGGGGGCGGCCCGTGGAGGTAGACGGGCCCAGCGGCGGCAGCCGACAGGGATATTCAGACCCGGCGGTAGCCGGCAGAGACATTCAGGCCCAGAGGCAGCCCACAGAGGTAGAAGGGCCCAGCGGCGGCCCGCTGAGGTAAACTGGCCCAGCGACAGCGGCCGACAGGGACATTCAGTCCCGGCTGCAGCTGGCAGAGACATTCAGGCCCGGTGGTGGCCCCCAGAGGCAGACAGACCCAGCGGCAGTTGACAGGGACATACAGGTCCGGCGGCGGACCGCAGAGGTAGACAGGCCCAGGGATGGAGACAAGCAGACGCAGCTTGGAACAGGGACGCCCCTAACTCCAACATCTGGGGAAGAAGCTATCTCGGTGGGTCAGAACCAGAACGAATCTGAACACTCCTTCTGAGGACAACCCAGGGCCCAGCTGCTGATCCTGTGAAACCCAACAACTTGGAGGTGTTGGTGAGACTACCCTGCTCAGCTGAAACCCATCTGGGAGAGGATTCAGATGCCTACAGTTTAAAGTCTGAAGAAACAAGATCAGCTGAGGAGTTGACAAATGAACAAAACGTGACCTGGGAACACAGAAGAAGGCGCTACCCAGACACCAAACCAGATCACCAGAATCATAAGTATATAATTCACTGATCGAAATCAGCTGCCCCTGAAGAAATAGCCCAATAGCATCAATTTAACCAAGAACCACTACTAAACCAAGACTAAAAATTAGAACAAGAGAGGCACTCTCAGACGCAGACACCACCTGCACCGCACAGAGGAAAAGATGAGTAGACGCCAGTGCAAAAATACAGGCAACAACATAAAGACCTATATGGCAACATCAGAACCTAGTGATTCTACACCTGCAAGACCTAAACATACCATGACAGAAGAAACAGAAGAAATCAACCCTAAAAATGACTTTAAGAAGATGATAGAGGCCCTTAAAGAAGAAATAAAACATTCCCTCAATGAGGAAATAAAAACTTTCCTTAAAGAGGAAATGAAAAACTACCTTAAAGAGGAAATAAAAACTTTCCTTAAAGAGGAAATAAAAAACTCCCTTAAAGAGGAAATCAAATCAAGCCAAGAAAAAGCAATTAAACAGATGAAAGAAACATTCCAAGATCTGAAAAATGAATTTGAGACAATAAAGAAAACACATGCTGAGGAATGCTGGAAATAGAAATCCTGACTAAACGAACAGGAACTACAGAAACAAGCATAACCAACCGATTGCAAGAGATGGAACAGAGAATCTCTGACGCGGAAGACACGATAGAGAAAATAGATTCGTCAGCCAAAGAAAACAATAAAGACAAAAAAGTCCTAACACAAAACGTCCAGGAAATTTGGGACACCATGAAAAGACCAAACCTAAGAATAATAGGGATAGAAGAAGGAGAAGAATACCAACTCAAAGGCACAGAAAATATATTCAACAAAATCATAGAAGAAAACTTTCCTAACCTAAAGAAAGAAATACCTATGAAGATACAAGAAGCTTACAGAACACCGAATAGGCTGGACCCAAAAAAAAAGTCCCCTCGCCACATAATAATCAAAACACTAAACACACAGAACAAAGAAAAAATATTAAGAGCTGCAAAGGAAAAGGACAAAGTAACATATAAAGGCAAACCCATCAGAATAACACCAGACTACTCAATAGAGACTATGAAAGCTAGAAGATCATGGACAAACCTCATGCAGACACTAAGAGACCACGGATGCCAACCCAGACTATTATACCCAGCAAAACTCTCAATCACCATAGGCGGAGTAAACAAAATATTCCAGGATAAAACCAGATTTAATCAATACCTGTCCACAAACCCAGCCCTACAGAAAGCACTAGAAGGGAAAATTCAACCCAAAGAAGTTAAACACATCCATGAAAAATCAAGCAATAGATAATCCTACACCAACATACACCACAGAAGGACAACATAACACAACCAAAAAAAATAACAGGAATTATTAGGTTCTACATACATTTTAATTAAAATAAAAAGCTAATGTTTCTATGCTAAGATACATATATTGTATCTTATCTGTCTATCTGAATTTTAACTCATTGTAATGTTGTCCAGTTGCATACATTTACCTGAAAACGTTATAATTTCCTATTCTTTATAGCGGAATGTCACTATATATTTATTATTTGGTATTTCTTCTTCTAAATACTCACTGTTCATTTACCTAGGTAGCTTTTATATGGGTTGTTTCATTTATTGGTGGTTGATTTGATAATTTCTTTTTATATTGTAGACAGTTTGTCCTCTCTCTGACATAAATATAGCATAGTGTTATTTTAGCAAATTATAAGATATCTATTCAGTTGCTTATAATATAGGTAGGTTTTAGTTTCATGAAATCCCATTTGTTTATTGTAAACCTGATTTCCTGGGTGCAAGACATCTATTTAGAAAGTGCTAACCTAATTCTATATCCTGTACTATACTCTTCCCTACTATTTTTCTAGATGCTTAAGTTCAAGGCAAACATTATTATTTTTGATGAATTTGGAATTAATTTGTGTATAAGGTGAGAAAGAAGGACTCTGTTTTATTCTTCAACATGTGGATATCTGGATTTCCCCACGCTATATTTTTTAAACACTGTCTCTTTTCCAATGTACATTTTTGGAATATTTTTCAACAATCTGGTAACTGTAGATGCATAGGTTTAGATCTGTGCCATCAATTCTATACTATTGAACAAAGTGTCAGTTTTATGTCAGTACTATTTTGTTTTTACTATTACAGCTCTGTTACATAATTTGAAATCATGTATGGTAATATTAGTAACAGTGTTTATAATGTTCAGAGTTGCTGAACTGCATATGTGACTTTTGTGCATTTCTGGGAATTTTAATACATATGTTTATTTTATGTGTTGAATTAAAATGGAATTTTAACACTCAAAAAAAAAAGAAACATTCTAACAAGCATAGCTTAAAAATGTTTGCATTTGTAGTCTCAAGATCACAATTCAACAGATGGCAGAATGATTAAAACACACATCTCTGAATAACACAGAACCTTGTTTGTCCTAGTACCTACAATGGGGCCTACCTTCAAACAATCACCTCTGTGGTTTCCATTGTTTCTTCTCTCCCTCATATTTTGTATCCTGCTTTACTCAGATTACCTCCCATGAACAGTCACTACAAGCCTGTCTCAATTGCATCCATCTTCTTTCCTGCCTCTCATCATGGGCTATTAAATATGATTTATATAAGTAAATATGGTCTTCAAATCCTCTACACAAAAATCTGAGCTTGGATATCCATGGAGTAGTAGATAAATATAGTTATCAGTGCAAATGAATTTACTGTGTGAGTCCTAAGTAATCTTCACTAAGGCCTGAAATGTCAGGATGAGAGGTAATATTGTCATTCCCTGTGATACTTTAAAATGAAAAGAAATTTCTTATGTAAAGTAATTTGTTTCAGTATGTGAGTTAAAACATGGTTAATTCCAGTGTGTGTGTGTGTGTGTGTGTGTGTGTGTGTGTGTGTGTGTGTGTGTGTGTGTGTGTGTGAGAGAGAGAGAGAGAGAGAGAGAGAGAGAGAGAGAGAGAGTGTGTGTGTGTGTGTGTGTGTGTGTGTGTGTGTGTGTGTGTGTGTTGATGTTAAACATCGTTTGTGGGATACTGGTCTAAAGTGTGAGAAAAAAAACAGCTTTCTTGGGATCCATAAGCCCTGCATCCCTCAAGTTTCATGGTTTCATCATCTATGTATTTCAAGTTTCCAAAAATTGTTTTTTGGAATCCCTGTGGAGAGGCACTTTCAGAGCACATAAACAGATAAGATTTTAATTTGCAGTCAACCCAAAAATATCCGGACAAACCCTGTGAATTATCCAGTGGGTCCCCAGACAACCATATTAGTTCAAGTGAGGACAATGCTCACACTAATATCAGAAAATAAAATATGTTGCTCTGTGAATTTGTGTGTTTTTTCTTTTTTAAACTAGACCATTGATAACTGCCTGTCTAATCAAACAGTGTTGATATCAATGAACACATACATGCACATATGGAAGCAATTGAAGCAGTCATACACATTTACAATTAAGACTATAAAATAAAGTAGTGCATCTCTCAGAACATTTCTATTTTAATCAAATGGAAAATTGAGTATTTAAAAAATTACCCAAGGAAACAATTGGACTTATTTTAATTGGCAAATAGAAACTGAAAAAAAATTTCTTCAAAAAACAAAACAAAACAAAGCAAAACAGAACAAAACCAAGCAAGCAACAACAACCAAACCTTGTGTCCCATGTGCTCAGGACAATTAGATTCTGTGTTTTTCTCAGCTTCAAAGAATATTATCTACATGTATATTTTTCTTTACAATTGAACTGTTTTCCTCCAGTGCAAATATCTTGGAGTCTGCAGGTTTTCAATTGCACAGTCACAAGGAACTCGGTTCAAGATCCCTTTTTACTGAATTTTGATGAAAAACAAAACATCGTATTTGTAGGCTTAAACTAAACTGCCTCTACAACTCAGTTTTCCTAAAAATTGTCTGTATTCTGGAGAGCAGTAATATTCTTGATTAGCATATACAGCTGTGTGACTGAGCTGCCTTCATAAACTCATAAGAAAAGGAAAAGGAACAAGAGACTTTTTCCAGGCACATTACACACTTGATGCGAGTAGAAGGAAAATACAAGAAGCAGAAAAGCTTAAATGTTGGATCAATATAATGATACAAAGTCACTTCACAAGCATTTTCTTTAGAACTCCACAATTTTCCACCATTTACAGGGCGGAGTTGTAATTACTGCCTGCCCATTAACTTATATGTCTTTCCTTGACCCACAGCCGGTTTAATGAAACCTGCTTGTTCACACCCTTCACTCAACAGAGGTAATCCTTTGTGCTGCAAGTAGTTGATAGTGCTCACAGTAGCATTCTCGCTTTACAATGTAATTATTGGCATTTACCCATGCATCTATCAGTTTCTATCTTGCTGACCAGACTAAGATCCTATTTAAGGAAAAAAAAATATTTTGCATCCTCAGTGCCTATTGAGAGTTATACTGAGAAAAAGCTGCTAAGATGCAATGTATATAATAATAGATTGTACAGATACAAAAATTGTGTGTGAGACAAGTGCATATATGTCTGTATACACACACACAGAGAATGTATACACATATGTAACCATAGTATAATGATACGCACAAATAAATACAAATACAATTATAAGTACAAATACAGATCCAATACAGATACAGATACAAAACAGATACAAATACAGATACAGATCAAATACACGTTTAGATACAGATACAGATACAGATACAGATTTAGATATAGATACAGATGCAGATACAATACCCATACAGATGCTGAGGCAGATATAGCTGCAAATACAGATCCAGATGTAGATACAAATAGGATACTCAGAACCTTTTAGCTGAAATATCAGGACAGCAACTGGCAAAAACTGTTACAGGTTACCTTAACCAACAGTCCTCAAAGGTAATCCAAAAATTGTAACTTCCTGATTGTGGCCACTTAGAGAAACATTAAAACTACTTGAATTCCAAAGCAGAGGAACAGAAGTGTATGGAGAATTTCAGAAGCATGTGTTGGGGAGAATTTTAGGAGAGAGGTTTGTATTCACAGTCCACTTTCACTGTGAAGTGTGAGGGACCTATCTCTAATAATCATATATATGTAATCATTTAAGAATATTAAAAATCAGCTTCCATAAAATCATGTGTTAAAAATTCAGGATATCTTTCCAAGTTCTGAAGTTACCAACTTTGCCAATGTCAAACATTTTATGGTCATATGTGTGGTTCATTAAAGGGTAACAATGTGAGGGGACAAGATGAGAAGCAGTGATAAAGAGTTTTGTGCTTAAATTCTGAGAAAGCACTTATTTCAATTATTTATCAGATTTTTTTTTTTTTACAAAGTCTTTCCTGCAGTGAGCATTCTGTAGCCTCTCTTATGGAGTAGTCGTGAAGACACAATATGAAGGCCTAGACTTGACTTTACAAACTCCATCTTAGGAAAGGGCCACCATCTCAGACCATCTGGTGCTGGGGACCAGGGCCTGTACTCAGTTCTAGGAAGAACCTTAGGACTGAGCCGTGACAGTGAAACTCAAACAGATACTCTAGAAGCAGCCAATTAAGAAACAGGGCAGTAAAATTTAATGGGACCCAGATGTTCCTGCAGACATCCTGTCAGCAGTGTAAGGCCCTTGCAGATATCCAGATACTCTGTCAGCAGGTTGTGGTTTCATGCCAAAAGTTTAATCAATAGTTTCAGAAAATCACCTTGCCCCATAACCCTTTACCCAATCCCAAAACGCCAAGGCATGCAACTCCCAGCTTGCACTTTTTTTTCTATAAAAACTCTCCAGCCCCTGAGCCTGCCACCTCCACATGTCCCTCCATCTGCTGTGTTGGCGAATAGGGTGACAGTCCGGGCTCAAACCTGCCAGTAAAAACACCCTTGTGTGCTTGCACCAGAAACCAGCTCCTTAGTGGTCTCTAAGGGTTTCGCAACATGGATACAACAGAGTAAGTGGACTTAGGTTTTTATTGGAGAATATCTTGAGCTGCTAGTGCAGTGGTTCTCAACCTGTGGGTCACAACTTCCCACAGGGGTCACATATCAATTATCCTGAGTATCAGATATTTATATCACGATTCAAAACAGCAAATTTATAGTTATTTAGCATAGCAAAATTGTAGTTATTTAGTAGCAACAAAATTATTTTATGGTTGGGTCAGCATGAGGGATCGAATTGAATGGTTACAGCATTAGGAAGATTGAGAGCCGCTGCTCTAGAGCACTTAAATTTCAAACAAATTGTTATTTCTGAATAAGTTGCATTATTTCATTTATTAGTTCTGTGGATGATGACACACTACAAAGATGCTTACAGATAAGCTGTGAGATTAGTATACGTATAGAGGGCTAGTATGTACGCACTGACACACAGACACACATTTTGCCTGAGGATGTAAGTACAAACATTTTGTTAAAAAGTATTTCTCAGAATGTTTGTTTTATAAATAAAGCATCTACCTCACATACAATTTTAATGCTGAGAACTCTGCACGTGCCCTGGAGAAATAATTCTAATATGCAATTCACTTTTAGATATGTTTCTTATATTCTATATTTTAATTTAAACTTTCCATTTTCTGTCCTGTTGTAACAGAGCAAATCAGGCTTCCCTCTGTGCTTTTATATCATTTAAATCAACCTTGCAGATCACATCATAAAATGTCAGTATTCAGACTTTCTCCTGTTCACGTCTATTTATCAAGGCCACCTATATGCTGTTTCCAACTGAAATGCAAAACCAAATACCAACAAAACCTTAAACATCATTTAGCTATAAGAGAAATCACTGAAATAATCAAACACATAGAACCTCCTTAGAGAGGAGCTTGCCCTGGCTGTTAAATCTTCAGTTTTAAAGCTCCATGCTTCCAGAGTCACACCTATTAACTGTTTCTTTTTTTAAACTATTCTTTCATTGTTGAAATTTTTCAGTTTAAAAATTATTATTATTCTATGTTGTATGATATTTTGTTTGTTTACTGACAAATAAGCTGGCCTGGAGATCAAAAGGCAGAGCTAGCCACTAGTTAACCATAGAGGCCAGGCAGTGGTGGCATACACCTTTAATCTCAGCACCTGGGAGAAGGAAGCAGGAAGATCAGGAGTTCAAGACCACCTGGGCTACATGAGATTGAACTAGTCTGAAAGAGAAACAGAGCTGGGCAGTTGTGGCTCAAGCCTTTAATCCCAGCACTAGGGAGGTGGAGACAGGAATGTAAGGCAGGCAGAGACAGGGTCTTGCCCCATTCAGTCTGAGGATTTGTAGAGACAGGATGCCTACCCATTGGGTCTGAGATTTCATGGAGGTAAAAAGTCTCCTAGTGGCTGGCTGCTGTTCTTCTCTGATCTTTCAGCTTACATCCTTGATATCTGACTCCAGGTTTTATTGTTCAGACTTATTAGCATCACCCATCAGATCTATTGTTTCATCCCTTCATGTCACTTTACTGTTGTTTTATTGTCAGTTGGTCAGAATAATATATGTTGATGAAGGAAAATTAAACATGCTTCATCTTTATTTTATGTGTTAATAGAGTAGAATAATGTGTGATGTATGACATTGCATTTTTAGGAATGCTTTTAATTCAAACTAAATAAAAACATTTAATAAATGAACTAAAATTCATCTCAATCCCAGTTCATGAAATAATCACTGGCATTTTTTCAAAATTATGCACTTGGCATCACTTCATGTATTTATTATGCAATATTTACATTTCATATATTAAGAAATACAAAAGAGAACTTTTGTAAACTGCATGCAATTCACATAGCTTTGTTGATATGGCGTCATTACACATGGAAACCATTTTCGCTATACAGCATGTGAGGCTTAACTCTTCTGTGTCTGTGACACAGGGTTAGTTCTATGTAAACTGAAAAGCCCCAGTGAGTTGTTTAGTCTCCTCGCTCCTCTCTGAACCTCTCTATCTAACCTACTGACCTACTGTCAGGAGTGGACACAATGGAAACACTGCTTTTTTTTTTCTTTTGAGAAAAGAAAATATGTCAGCACATTACATGAAAAACAACCAGCTGTCTCCTTTGTTTTTCCTTTTGGTGTGCACATTGCCCATGGTCTGTTTCTCTTCTTTGGCTCTTTTTTTAGGAGGCAAAGAAGAGCTGTTAATAAAACAAAAAATAAAATAATAAAAGACCATGTATTTTAAGGGGAGAGGGAAGGGGTACATGAGAGGGTTTGGAGGGAGGAAAAAGAACGGAGAGATGTAATCAAATTACAGTCTCAAAAATAAACAACAGCAAAAGAACGACAGCCAGGAAATCATACCTGCTGCTGTACACTTCATCAAGAACCCTAGGGAGGAAACTACTACTATTGTTTTGCTAAACGAACTCAGTATAAAACTGCCTTAAATGTTGATAATAAACAGGTACAACTGTCAGCCTTCATAGGAGAAGCTTAGTCTTGCACTGTACTGCAGTTAATACAGACTCACTACTGCCAAAATGGAGGTTTACTGTGAAGCTGACTCCTGGAAACGCCACCACTGATGAACTCACTGAAGCTGTGGTTATCTGCACAAGACCTGAAAAAGATGAAATTGGTCAGGACAGAAGGAGGAAGAGCTTACTAGTGGCTTCCCTGCCTTGAAGGACTCTTGACACTCAGTGGTGGCTGAAGGAAGGAATGTCACATTCCTCCCGGTGTAGCCACTAAGTGGTTTTTGTTCTAGCATATAACCCCCGCCCCCCACTAATGCTCATGCAGGCAACTCTGTTTAAATTAGTGGATCACACCCAGAGAAAGCCCACTGAAGAAGGAGGGGATCCAGGAAGAAGGAGCTCCATGAGACAGTCATGGAGGAGGGGATGTAAGGAGCTATACTTTATAAAATACATGTAAGAAATACAAAGAATATAAACACCAGCTGCCTATATGCCCCAAAGTCAGTGAAAGAAGAGTAACTATCTACTCCTAAATATACTAAAATTACCACATCTGGTAGGGCAGTGGTTTTCAACCTGTGGGTTGTGACCTTTTTGGGGTTGCATATCAGGTATTTACATTATGATTCATAACAGTAGCAAAATTACAGTCATAAAGTAACAACAAAAATAATTTAATGGTGGGGGCTGACACAATATGAGAAATGGTACTTAAGGATTGCAGCATTGGAAGGTTGAGAATCCCCACGATAGGGCCTTGCACATTCATGTTTCAGCTTCATTTAATTACAGCATCAAAGTGTCAAGCTTGGACTGGAGAGATGGCTCAGAGGTTAAGAGCACTGACTGCTTTTCATGAGGTCCTGAGTTCAATTCTCAGCAACCACATGGTGGCTCACAACCATCTGTAATGAGATCTGGTGCCCTCTTCTGGCATGCAGGCAGAATACTGTATTAAGTATAAAAAAAATTAAAAAAAAAAAAAAGGAGAGAATCTGTTCAAAGTGTCAAGCTATCTTTGCCCATTCTATAAAAGGATGTCAGAAAGAGCATCCTCCAACTACTGTCAGGACATCAGATATGTGGACTGTTCCTACATAGATATTACTGTCACATTCCTCTCTCCAAATTCCTTTCTCTCTTCACCACCAACTCTAAATGACAAAATAGTGCTTCCTCTGGCTTTGCCTTTCTAAAACAATGTCAGACTGACACAACATACCAAACTCTGTAGCAGAAATCTTAACAGGTCTTATTAATAATAAAAAAAAAAATCTGAAGCCAGGTATTGGGGTGAATGGTGGAAGATCAGAGAAGCAGAACAAGCCACAGCTACCTCACCTCGCCAGTTCCTCAGCTTATCCCATTTCCTCAGACTGAAAGCTTCTGTATTCTCATCCCAAAGGCTCTCAGCTGAACTGCTGCTCGAAAGCCTGAAAGCTTAACCTGCCAAATGCTTGTAGTTTCTGGTCTTCACGCCTTATATATCTTTTTGCTTTCTGCCATCACTCCCTGGGATTAAAGGGTGACTTCTTGGAATTAAAGGCGTGAGTCACCATGCCTGGCTGTTTCCTTGTGGCCTTGAATTCACAGAGATCCAGGGGGATTTCTGCCTCTGGAATGCTAGGATTAAAGGCGTGTGCTACCACTGCCTAACCTCTATGTTTAATATTGTGGCTGTCCTGTTCTCTGACCCCAGATAAGTTTATTAGGGTATACAATATTTTGGGGAACACAATACCACCACATTTCCCCTTTTGTTGTCTAAAATTTAAAAAAAGCTTATAACTAATACAAGAAAAATTATCCAATAAGTATATACAATATATATAGTCAAGAATTACATTAATGATGTCTAGTCCATTAACATTTGACAGATTCAGACAAAAAACTCCATATATATATATAGTCCAGTCTAATAATATTTGATAAACTCAGACAAAAAATTTTCATTATGTATCCTATGTAAAACAAGTAGTTCCTTTTTTAAAGTATTTTTTCTTTTCATAATAGATTCATTAATCTACCTTTTTTCATTTTTATATCTTCCCCCTTTTTCTTTTTAGAATAGATTCAATTATCTACCCATTTATCTTATTATTTCTTTATCTTTTCTCCTCAGAGCAGACTCAATGATCTACCTCATATCTATATCTAATAAATGGATAAAATTACCTCTGTGATGGGGGAATGTCTTTTTGTATGTTGTGAAAATATGTTGCTCTGGTTGGTTGATAAATAAAGCTGTTTGGCCAATGATGAGGCAGAATAGGGTTAGGCAGGACATTCTAACTAGAGAGGAGGAAGGAGAAAGGCAGAACAGAGGAGACGCTGCCAGCTGCCACCACGAGAAGCAAGATGTAAAGATACTGGTAAGCCGTGAGCCACATGGAAAGGTATGGATTTATAGAAATGGGTTAATTTAAGATGTAAGATCTAGCTAGTGAGAAGTCTGAGTCAGTAGGCCATACAGCTCATAATTAATATAAGCTTCTATGTGTTCACTTGGGTCTGAGCAGCTACGAGACCACAAGCCCATGGGAGCCTAGCGGGCACAGGAAAACTTTCAACTACACTTCTGCCTTATTATCTTAAATCTGAGTGGTAGACTACTGTGCGGTAACTTCCGATGAGAATCCAGACACACTTCTTTTGTCAAATCAATATGTCAAACTAAGAAAATATTCCTCAATAGTGAGTGACATTAAATATTCACAGGAAGAGGAAAAGGCACTGTAGTAACAGGCAAATATACTATGAGTAAACGGAAAGGCAAAGATGTTTAAAGATAACATCAAGGGAAACATGAATCTTCAAAGAAGGGAAATTGATCTTTTTCAGTTTAGAAGCTAAAAAAATCAAAGGAAAGTACAAAAAGCTAGATGAGTCAAGACTATGGCAATCTTGAAAAGAAGTCAAGACAGAAATTTTGACACAGCACAGCTTTGATTCTCCTGAACCTTAGAGTCTGCAGAACTATAGGTATGCCATGAGCAGCATTTCCACTGTGGATATTTATCTATAATATTTCCACAAAAATAAAGCCTTGAGGAGCAGTGCTAACAAATGCAAAACAAAACATTTGGAACAATTATACATCAGAAGTGGATGGCCCCCCAAATTTTCCACCCCTCATGGAGAAGGCGAAGTCACTCCCAATGGAGCCATCAACTATCTGGGATCTTCCACCTGCCATTGTACCTGCCATTTAAACAGGAATGCTGTAAGAACTCAAAATAATACAGTGGATTGACACCATGATGAGGAGGAAAGCAATGAGATTTTCATCAGTGAAAGCACTTGATGTCACAGTTGAAAGTTTGCCCTCTATACACCATTGTCTTTGGATTAGTTCTTTCTCTTTCAAAATTCACTTGTTAATGTGGTTTGAGTGTTCCCTCCGAAACCCATGTTGGAATTGAATTAATATTGCAGAAGTACATCTAAAGAGAAGGCTCCACTGTGAGGTGTCCAAAACCATGGAAGCATTAATGATATTATATTGGGAGTGGGCTCTTGATAGATGGATGAGTTGGGTTTCCACCCTTCCTTTCTCTGATTGATGAGTCCTTGCCTGCCTTTGTGCCATGTTGTTATGCAGCACAGAGCCCTTCACTAGATGCCACATCATGCTCTCAGACTTCCTAGCCTCCACAGATGTGAGCCAACTGAAATTCTATTGTATATAAATTACACAGCTTGTGGCATTCTCTTATAGCAGGAGCAGATGGACTATGACACCAGGAAATACTTTTTGTTAATGCGAACCCAGGACAATGTGTTTTTTTTTTTTCTAAATAGATTTACTATTAATTATTCAGATTCACACTGGTTAACAGGCCTAAAGCAAGGCAGAAGTTAGTGGAGCCACAACAAAATCCAACTTGGAAGATTATTGAATGTATTAAGTGGCATCATCACCACTGGGAATATACAGTTTCAAAATTCTCTGCCTTCTGCCAAGAAATGCTCCGTGCAGTGAATAATGAACATGAATAATGCAAAGCATAATGCAGGACACAATTTGCACATCAGTCACAGCTTTTCTCCATAGACTGATCAGCTTTGGAAATTACAAACCAGGATGTTTACAATCCCATCAACAGGAAAATTCAGTGGGAATAGAAGGCAAATAGAGGTAAAGGCCATGAACAGTGGTGCTGTATGTAGTCATTTGAAAAGAAGTGGTGATGGAGATTCATCAGGAACGGTAAGTGACAGACATGACGAGTATTGCCTTAGAGCATGACAGAGAGTCAGTAGAATTCTTGGTTCACCTCAGGACAACCAATTTTGGAAGCCCTGCAAAACTAACATTCTGAGTTAGACTTCTCAAAGAGTTTGGAACTAAAAGTCAAAGATACTTTTTGGTGATGAGCAAGACTTTTCCTGACCTGTGGTCCCCTTCATTATAATTTGGTCAACAACTCAGCAAGGTCAAGCTCCCGAAGTTCTTTCTACAGTCAGATGGGGGAAAGGACTTTCATGGCAGAAGTTATTTTAATCTTGGCCAAAAAGCCAAGAAACAATCACAAGGAGAGAATGGGGGTCAAGACCTGCTCTGAATAAGAAGAAAGACCTAAAATCCACTTCCTACTATTATTTCATTGCCATATAGATGTATAAAATGATAGCCATCCCTAACTGCTTTTCTTGACATGTCCTTTCAAGCGTGCTCTATGAGCAGTGAAGAACACTGCACATCTGCTCTTAAGAGAAATGACTTTAATTGCAAAGCTGCTAATGGGGTGTTTTCTCCCATAGAATTTCTACCCATCTGCATACTCTGATTACCACATCCTCATCAGATCTTGTCGACTTCAACTGTTCATCCTAAATGATCATCATTAATCCTGTCTATGCTATCTCTATATGTGGCAAACTAGTCTGGAGTAATAATGATGTCTGATGGTGCAGCATTTAAAAAAAAATTCAAATCTTAAACTTCTCCCCTACAAACAAACATAGGGAGAAACCAAACTGAAAACCAACCAACCAAACAAACAAACAAAGAGGTAAATCCTCTGAACTGGCTGGATGAGTCCTAGAACCTGGTTGGGGAAAAGAATCAATGAATTATCTTGACAAAGGAAAATACTCAACATCATATAGAGAAACAAAAGACCCAGGATACTAAAACAATCCTGTACAATAAAAGAACTTCAGGAGGTATCACCATCCCTGATTTCAAACTCTACTATAGAGATATATTAATAAAAACAAAATGATATTGCCATAAAAATGGACAGGTTGAAAAATAGAACACATACCTATTGACACATGATTTTTGATTAAAGAAAGCATCTTCAACAAATGGTGTTGGTTTAACTAGACAATGGTATGTAGAAAAATGGATCCATATCTATCACCCTGCATAAAACTCAAGTTCAAGTGAGTTAAAGACCTTAACATAAAACCAGATACACTGAACATAATAGAAAGGAAAGTGGGGAATAGGCTTGAACCCACTGGCACAGGAGGCAACTTCCTGAGCAGAACACCAATAGCTCAGGCATTAAGAACAACAATGAATAAATGGGACCTCATGAAGTCGAAAAGCTTCTGAAGGCAAGGGACATTGTCAGTAAGACAAAGTGGCAGTTTACAAAATAGAATGAGGTTTTCATCAATCCCCACATAAAACAGACAGCTAATATCCAAAGTAGACACCAAAAACCAAATTATCCAATTAGAAGAATGAGGTACAGATCTAAACAGAGAATTCTCAACACAGAAATCTCAAATGACTGAGAAACACTTAAAGAAATGTTCAACATACTTCGCCTTCAGGAAAATGCAAATCAAAACTACCTTGAAATTCTATCTTACACCTGTCAGAATGGCTAAGATCGAAAACACAAGTGACCACTCATGATGAAGAAAATGTGGAGCAAGGGGAACTGCTGTGGATATTGCTCTATATAAATAAAACACTGATGGCCAGTGACCAGGCAGGAAGTAGGTTGCCAGGCAGGAAGTAGGTGGGACAAGGAGAGAGGAGAATGCTGGGAAGCGGAAGGCTGAGGAGAGACACTGCAGCCACCGCCAGGAGAAGCAGCATGTAAAGACGCCGGTAAGCCACCAGCCATGTGGCAAGGTATAGATTTATAAAAATGGGTTAATTTAAGATAAAAGAACAGTTATCAAAAAGCCTGCCACGGCCATACAGTTTATAAGTGATATAAGTGTCTGAGTGATTATTTTATAAGTGGATTGTGGGACTGCGGGGCTTGGAGAACCTGGAGAGAAGCCCTCCAGCAACAGGGAACACTCTTCCATTGCTAATGGTAGTGCAAGCTTGTACAGTCACTATGAAAACCAATATGGTTGCTCCTCAGAAAATTGGAAATTCAATCTACCTTAAGACCCAACTATACTGCTCTTGGTCATATACCCAAAGGATGCTTCATTCTACTACATGGACACTTGCTCAACCATATTCATTGAAGATTTATTCATAATAGTCAGAAACTAGAAAAAACCTAGATGTCCCTCAGCTGAAGAATGGAAAAAGGAAATGTGGTACATTTACATTTACACAATGGAGCATTACTCAGTTGTTAAAAAATGACATTATGAAATTTGCAGGCAAATTGATAGAACTAGAAAAGACTATCCTGAATGAGATAACTCAGACACAGAAAGACAAACATAGTTTGTACTCACTTATAAGTAGACATTAGCTGTTAAGTAAAGGTGAATCATGCTACAATCCACAGAATCAGAAGGTTGAGTAATAAGGGGAGCTCAAGGGGGAGATGCATGTATTTTGCTGGGAAGGGGAAACTGTAAAGCATATAACTAATAAAAAAAATCTATTTCCCAATTGTTTTCAGAAGGGGTTATGTAAACCACATACTCTAAGGGAATTTTCTCACTTCCTTTGGAAATGCAATACAAGTTGAATTTAGCACTATTTTAATTTGCTGTATTTTTATCTATGCTAAGCCTATAAGCATCATGAATGATTGGATTCAAATTATGCTTGAGAAAGACACAAAGAAAAGAGGAAATGCAAATATAAATAGATAAATGACTTTTATCTGCTTCACTGTGACATGTAACTTTGTCTTTATGTCAGCTGCTAAATACGAGTATTTTAGAAGAAAAATATAACCACTCAGATCATATGCAATTTTCACCTAGACTAATGCCATTTTCTCCACTGATTATAAAAAATACATTAAAAACAAAACTTTATTGTGAAGAACTTGAAAATAAAAACATCACACAAAACTGTATTTAAGGGAGAAAAGAAACAGTTACATTGCTATTCACACCATATTTGTATTAAACAGGATTTAGGAAAAGAATCAAAAGCTATTCTAAGAATTGTCATGAATTATTTGGATAGAGAAGTAAAGTGCCTATTATTGGAAGATCTGATGGAATGAAGTTTATTGGAGTAATCATCACCAAGGTTAACTGTCTTAGCACACACATAGCTGATCCTTCCTTGGCCATATGAGGCTTTCTGTGCACTTCACCTCTGCCTTGTACCTCTGAGTCTGTTGGCAATGTTTCCTGGGGAATAAGTATTTCTCTTCTCCTGTCACGTTTCAAATCTCATGAGAATCTGTCCCAATATGAAACTCTAAAGAAAACCTTGGGAAAACAGGCATTGAAACTAGTGGATGAGATTCTTGTCTCTGAAATCTAGTAAAGGATTCCAAATATAGTGGTAAGAAATAATTGTTATAAGAATAAAGTGGGTGAATATATGAGTTAGACATCATTGCACTGGTTTCTAAAAAGCATTTCAAACTATTTGGAAAGTAAAATTTTAAGTAGAATGAGAAGAATCAGCTGCTTTTTGGATGCTTTGTGGTGATACGCTAATGTAGCTTGAATCACTTATTCTGTAGAAGATCTCCAATTGCTGTATTATTAATGTATTATAGCTTAACCAGGTCACTGATTTGTCCTCTCGATTTTCCCACCCCTGACACAGGGTCTTTCAGCAGAGCAGTGGTCATGTTCAGCAGTTTTCTGCTAGCAAACCAAGTCACAATCCACTTTTAACTTCAGAAGATTGTTTCTGTTCACCATTGTGTTGAAAACTTTTGAGTTCCTAGACTTTTACATCACATGCTATAGGGATCCTTGAGTATGTTATTATAGATGAATACTTCACACCTCAGAGGATAGATCTTACTGATTTAATCATAAGACAATGCTCCTTATTTCTTAGGTTATTGTCACTTGTGACCAATAAGTTGAAAAGGCATGCTCTTAAATGATTCTGTGGTATTTCTAATGTTTTCATAGTTTCATGTTTCTGAAGCCAGACATTGTACTCTTAAGACAAACAAATCACATTATCCACAGTCTGAAGATAAGGTATATTCCAGTTTCTAGATTAAAACTAACAGAATTTCTAGGACTCTGATTAAAAAATATCTTGCTATGAATAATAACATTGATAACTGTAAAACATTACTACACACAATTAATTTTTAGTGATAGGAAATAGCATTGTTTTAGTATAATAATACCATGGAAACTTTACCACATATTTTATTTCTATATAAATTTCAGCTTATATAGTGCTTAGGATGAAACATTAATATACTATAATAATTAAAGTAGTTCTGGTAGACATTATTTCTTTGACAAGCTATAACCACTAATTAGATCATCAAATGGCAACACTGTTGGCAGGAATGTGGAGTCAGGATGAGCATGTGTGTCAGATTTTTTTTTCACTGTAGTGATATAGAGCTGATGAGTACAGTGCTCAAGAAGAACATGTTATGGCAAAATTTGAAGTTTTCAGAAATCCTGAAGTGAGTCTAGACCACTGGTGTTCCTTTTCCAGGCTAAATATCGCATCAAAATTCATGAACACATGGAAACTCAACAGGAATTGTGTTCATGTTACCTGCCTAACAGCTGGAGAATCCACAAGGTTCAGGGTTCTGTGGGAATGTTTCTTTTATTCTGTGTCCTTTATCTAATTCTTTTTCTTACTTTCTTCATCCAATACCTGAAGAGTACTGAAGTCCTGGGAACTTTTTGAAATATAAACCTAGACTAGATGAGAATGTTATCTTTTTAAACATTCTTTAAATAGGAACGATAATTTTTGAATGGATGAAGTGAAGCGATCTGGAAGATACTCATTTCAAAAGCTGCAGCTGTTGTACTTGGGAAGTAGCTCAGTTGGTTGCCTTGTGGCTTGTCTACAATTCCCAAGGCCCTGGGTTTGATCACCCACACTGCATAAATTGGACATGGTGGTGCATACCTGTAAGCTTAGCCCTTGGGAGGTGGAAACAGGAGTATCAAAAGTTCAAGGTCAAGGTTGGCTACACAGAAAGCTCCAGGCCAGCCTGGGCTACATAAGATTCTATCTCAAAAGAAATTGTAACTGTTCATGTATATTAGAACATACATAGATTTTTGATTACTGTTACTTCTCACCATTTAGTATGGTTCTTTCATTGAGAACATATTTTTCATTAGATTTCTATTAAGGGGTCATTAAGTCTACAAGTCACAGGTTGTTGGGATTTGGGATTCCTGAGGGAATAGTAAAGAACATAGATGACTTTAAATAGATCAGTGAGTGTCTTGGACATTGGACATTGTTGTAGGATATAAAACCTTGGTAGATTTCAGTATGAATGCAGGATGAGTTAATATTTAAAATAAAGCCTGGAGACATGACTCAGTGGTTACAAGTATTCAAAGCTCTTGAAGAGGATTAGAATTTGCTTCCTAGCTCCCATGTCAGATGGTCAACAACTGCCTATAACTTGAGCTGCAGGGGGCAGCTCGTGCCCTCTTAAGGCATCAGTGGGCACCTGCACACATGTAGCACATAAATAGATATGTATAAATAAAAGTAAAATAAATCTTAAAGTAAGAACACAGGGAAAAATTAGGTTGGGTATGAAGTTTTTACCTAGGGCAATCCCAAAGCACAGAAATATTGCAAAACAAGACAAATAGGGCAATAAAGGAAAAGGAGGAGTTGAAGTTGACAAAGTAAAAGATGGAAAAACTATACTATATATGAAAACATTGTGTCCCATTTTCCATAGCCACTAATTCAGTCATATCATTTTTGAAAATGTCAATCTGGATTCAATGCTTGTGCCTCTAGCATGATTTCACAGCTTAATGAAAATCTTTGTATCTGCCAGGGAATGTTATCTAATAATAATTTTAATAAAGTAAATGACATTATTTATAGCTTGAAGACATTTTGATGCAAATATTTTGATGTGACTGTTTGATAATGAGCCTCTATCTAAGCCATCAAGTTATGAATATTCACAACCAGAACAAGAAATATATACATATATATCAAGTAAGCATTGTCATTGATTAACTAGTTAAAATGCAACAAAGCTTTTATGCTCTCTAATTAATTATATTGATCAATATCTCATTAGTATTTCTAAGAACAGCTAACAGGCACTCTTTTAGGGAATGGAGGTGGAGACAGCACAAAATGGGAGTTAAAACACCTGAACATCAAAACCTTGTCCAGATAAAAAGAGAGAATTTTTATTTCTAATCAAACAGTGTTGATGACCTTGGAGGATAAGGCCTTGTAGTAGGTTTCTTTTAGAACAAAAAACAGGTTTTGTTCTTAATAGACCTTTGTTGATAATCTCAGGTTGACAGTCACTATTTGCGGAAACTAAACCTGATTTTTCAGAGGAAGATCCATTGTGGTGGTTAGTTTTATGAAATTGACAAAAATGAAGAATAACCTGGGAAGAGTTTCAATAAATAATTGTATGATTGACAGTGGGCTATTGACATGTTTGTGAGGCTTATTTTGATTACATTAATTGAAGTGGGAAGGTCTGCCCACTGTGGGTACCACCATTTCCTAGGCAGGAGATCCAGAACTCTGTGAGAGGAGAAAGTATTCATTATTTTTCTTTCTGCTTTTGACGGTGAATACTACTAGATGCTTCAAATTCTTGCTAACTTTAAATCCCCATAACATCGAACTAACTTGGAATTCTGAGTTAAAATTAGTCCTTTGTCTTCTAAGTTGTTTTTATCAGGATATTTTATCAATGCAATATGAAATGAAATTAAGATACATATTTTTACACAAGTCATTCAGATAGATCTCCTTTTACTTTCAGTGTTGTAGTGAGTTATACAGATATTGTTGTGACAAGATTAGTGGTGTAAAAATGTAATTATACATTTTTTATCAGCACAGAGTTCCTAAAGTTGATGCTAAGAAACACGAATATAGAGAATTCTTTCAGTCTTTCATGAATCTCTAAGAGTTTAGCTACATCTCTAGCTTCCCTACTAAGGGCACCTTGTTATTGTGCAGTTAGTTATAGATGGCATTTTAAATCAATAGGAAAGAAGCTAATGGTTCTTGAGTACTACTATATGTAAATACAAATAAATGTCCAGTACAGATTGGGTTCCTGGTATAGTTAAATTCATTTATAAATGCCTTTATTAAATACAAGGTAAGAAGACATCTCCATAGATAGAACTGAAGTTATATTATCTTTGTAGATCCAAAATAAACATGAGTTATTATCTTGTTTGGTTAAATTGACAGTTAGTAAAGCGTACCTCCAGCTGTGTCTGTGGAAACAATTCCAGAGGTGACAGGATGAGGACTCTGACCTCATCAGTAAATTAATAGACCTATGGGCTCATAGTTTGATAGCACTGGTGACAGTTGATAGATGCTTTTGAATGTGGGTCTTTATTAGAGAAATTAGGTCACTAGACTACGGTATCAGTTTTCCTATTTGTTCTGTGTCCTGTTGTTCTCCCTTTGCTTTCTGGATTCCATAAAGTAAGCCACTTCAGCTTACCAGGATCCCCTGCTATCATAATATTCTGCTGCATCACAGACTCATAGCAATGGTGCAAGCCAATCATAAATTGTTTCCCTCGGACATGTGCCACAGATAGCAGCACTGTTGATTTACTGGACAATAAAAGATTTGAAAATGTCATACTCAAACTAGAATAGATCTTCTTTTACTTGAAAAGTAATTTTTTGATGTGTATAGAAAAAAACAAAGAAAACTACAAAAAAAAGGAGAGTAGGAAATGTCCCAGTGAACAACTATATTTTTCAGTAAATGTTTCAGCTTTACTACTGGGCTTGACTCACATCTTTCTAGTCTCTAGGCCAGTGGACAGATCCCCACCACCCTGAGCTCATTTAGGTGGCCTCCTATTGACTTCTATCATCTCTCTATAAGGTCCTTTTCATATATCTGAGACTCTTACACTGGTCCTACTCAGTTGTGGCTCCAGGGTTTCATCCTGGCCCTGTTGAGGTTCCTTGTCCAGACCCTCTCATAATCTTATGGTAGGGACCATGGTTCATTTACTAGATTAGATCAGTTTACTCCTGTCTCGGTGCCAAGAGTTAGTTCATTCTGCTTCCACTGACAATAGAGGATAAGCTGTTTACCAAGTATTTTTCAAAATCAACGTAATTTTCTATCTAATCATTCTACCATTAATTAAAAAAAATCAGTGTTATCTTATTGTTGACTTTTGGAGAATCTGAAAAATCTACAGAGGCATTTCTATAGCTATCAAATGCCCTTATTTTAATATTACTAAAAAATTTTACTAATAAAATTATCATTCTTTTAAATCAATACATTTTACCTGGCAATGTAAAAATACGTATTAATTAAGCTAACTCACAATATCGCTTCATGTGTTATTCTTCAAACAAGGCCTTATTTTGCCTACTACTCATCAGTATCTCAGTTGTTTTACTAGCTGAGCTTTAAATATAATGGATAGCTTTATAGCCTAGAAGAAGATTTCATGATGCCTTTACTGCCAAGCAAAGACCTACTTGGTGGCTTTAAAATTGTGTTCAAGCAGTAAGAAGGTAATACTATCTCTCTCCTCTAATTGGCTTCAGGTGCAAATTTAATTTTAAACTTGAACTTTTCTGTATTGAACACAGCAATTGATTATAAAATAAAGTTTGCAATTATGGTGGCTTCTTTTATTTGTATGTCCTTTTAAAGAACAGTTCCTTTGAAAACTATATACACCCAGTGGAAGCCTTCTGAAGCCAAACTTCTGTTATCTCAAGGACATGGTGGACTAGATTGTTTAGTAGCATAAATGGAGTCTCCAGTCATGGCCAAAATCCATCTCCCACACCCTCTTAAGAGCAATGTTTAGTTAAGAGACTTGTCTGTAATTAGGAGATAAATAAGCAGATTGCTACTCAGAATGCTGTGTGAACATTTGACCAAGCCTACATGTCGTACACACAGATATGTGGGGCTTTGTTCTTTATTTTTCTTCCTAGTGTACTTTTTTTCATTAGATCTGAATGTCTCCAGCTCCCCTCTTTAAGACTTGGACTACATGGCCTTGGGCCATATGAGCACTGATTTTCTTGTCCTTGTGATAACCTTTTCTTTGTTCTTTACTTTCCAAACACAAAGGATGTAGCAGTGATACATAGGTCTTCTTATCCTTGCTCTACATAATGTTACTGTGAGACTTAGTGATTTTTCTGTTTTATATGACAACATATAAAAAGTGTTATGAAAATCAATTCTTGAAATCTCTATAATGCTTCAGTGATAAAATTATATTTATGGAAATTCAAAAGGTAAATAAGTTCTCATAGCACCATTATGTAGTAGGTAGCCATTCCAGCTTTGATCTGGAAGTTCCAACCCCCATTGAGGCTTCAGTAACTGTCACGCCTACAAGGCGGGACCTAGAGAGGACCCTGAAGACCCGAGATCCGGATGTACCGGATCTCTTGGTTCCTGGACCCAGAACACTGGAGGTAGACTGAGCAGAGTTCTCCACAGAACACTGCCAGACTGCACTACACCTTTCCCAGACCCTGCAACCTATCCCTTCACTTGTAAGTTACTCCACAAAGTAAACCTCCCTTTTAACTACGTGGAGTGGCCATAATAATTTCACAAATATCATTAGGTTGAATACACCCTTTCTTATTAAAGGCTCTTTTTAGCACACTAATTAGAGTTGAAAACCCTATACATGTGCAATGTAGACGAGTTCACATTGCAAAGGGAACTTATTTTAAAAACAAACAAACAAGTAAACAAAAAAAAACGTGTTTTCCTGACTTGCTTGCTTTGATATTGAAAAAATTCACATAAAAACAATGTGAATTTATTTGGATGTATTGGCTGCCAAATGGACCCATCATCTCTGCAAGGGAATTTCTCAAAGACAGTCTTTATTGTCTCTGTGGATTTCAATATAGAATACAGTATTCCACTGATAAAATGTATTACCTATGTCTACTCTGAAAGTGATGAAGTAATGTCAGGGATGTAATCATAAATAAGACATAGCCCCTGTTTGTTACAAAAGACTTTAAAAAAATGAAAAAAAAAGTCATGAACTGGAGTAATTTACAAATAAAATTATGTAGCCCATTTGAAAATAAAAATTAAAGCAATATCATAATAATACATAGCAGAAGAAACAAGACATTATTTAATGTATAGCAACAATCTAGTAGCTGGTTTCTCTGATGCCATTTACAACTCTCTACAGTTCATTTTTGCACTTTTCTGAGACACAAAATAGATTAGATCCTGTCCTGCTTAGATTCACTCACAGTCTTTGCCTTTCTTATACCTTAAAATTCAATCTTACTCTCCTGATATGTCGCATGCCATCATGAACCTGGCTACATTTGTTGCTATGCCTTTCCACTCACTTAGTACTCCCCACTTAATAAATGTGTAACTGCCTGTATTGTCCTTTTATTCCATTCCACACTTTCTTTCTGAGTTGTCCTTGTCACCCATTCTTTTTCTTAGCAAAAGGACAGTATCATCATCCAGACTCTCACAGGCATATACTATAAAGTTACAGAGATCGCACAATGTCCACTTCAGAACTCAGTAGCTTTGATTTATTCATATGGGATGGGATGGTGTGTAGCATCATGAAGTTATGTAAACTTTTTGTACCTCAGTTTTCCCTCATGTAAAATATTAATAAAAACATTAGCTTTGTGAGATAATAGCAAGGATTCTTCATGTGTTATTAGATGTGACTATTTTCTCCTGATATCCTATCCACAAATTTTTTTCATAGCATTTCCAAACTTTCCCAAATTACTTACTCAACGTTCAAGATAATCAACACTTTGTATCTTATCATAAAAACATAATCAGTTAATATTGATTGGAGAAATAGATTATATTAACAATAATTTTTAATTCAATTAATCAAATCTAACTGGATTAATAAAACAGGTCTTTCCATAGTACAATTATTTTCTACACTTCTCAGTTACTCCAGACAATCCCAACTAACCTGTTTGTTCAGAAACATAACTCAATGAACCACCTTTAGTACTAAGTGCACTTAGTATACCGTGGCTCTTCACATAACCCATGGAACTATTGGATTTAATGCAAATGCATTGGGCTTCAGAAACACTCTTGGTTAATGAATAAATCTGATGAGTAAAGTGGAGCTATTGGTGGTTTTATTTATGTCTCTCTCCCCAAGTTTTCTGCCTTGTGTTATTCAGTTTTTCAGTCATTGTGTTCAATATTTGAGGCAAATCAATTTATTTTTAAAAAATTACTTTGGTTTACAATTTTAGAAGTCCCAACCCTCTGACTTTCCACCACCTCCAAGCAGCACTACACTGAGGAAAATCCCTTTACACACATGTCTTTCAGAGGAACTTTCACAGCCCACAGCAATCCCTAGGGAATGAAGACCTGTTCTTGTCATTCTCCACCTTCTCTACTGCAGGATGTGCTCCTATGCTGACTGCTCAGATTCAGGCTCCTGCAAGTTGCATTCAAATATAGATTAGGGTTATTGTACAATGGCAGAGCCCGAGGCTGAAGCTTCTCTCAATGAGTGGCAGCACTCAGGTTACAGTGTGAGACTCACATAGTTGCTATCAGAATGTTTTGTTTTTCTGATATTTTTAAACATTCATCTATTTAATGTGTGTGCCTTTACCTGCCGAGTCATTCTTCTGTCCCCCAAACTCTCATTCTTGGTTTGTTTCTTTCTTACACAGGTGGTAGGGTAAACTGGGGACAAACAATGCATTTCAACATTGCTTCAAGTTACATGGGGAGTTTTAAGTGTACCAAAGTCCATGCCATCACCCATACTCGCTTATGATCTCTGGAGTAGAGTATAGTCATGAGTAAAGAAGGAAATCCTCCTGGTAAGCTGAATGTGCAGACAAGGTTGAGAATAGTATCTTGGGGTGAATTAGGAAATCTACTTCAGAGCATAATTACCATGAAACATGGTAAAGCTAGACCAGAAAGATGACTGAGAAGATGAAAGTACATGTTGTCAAGTCTGAGGACTTGAGTTCGATCCCAGGACTAACATGGTATAAGGAGAGAACCAACTCCTCAAAGTTGTCCATCAATTTCCAAACAATGGCATGAGCATACACGTGCACTCTCACACACAATTTAAATTCTAAAATTTAAAGAAAAACTTCGTAAAGTTACTTTGTGATTCATGCACAGAAGTTGCTAAGCTGTGTAGGTTCTAGTCATTTATTCTATCATTTGTAGGAAGAGCATTTTCAGTCTCACTTTACTTGGCATCAGGAAATCCCTAATAACATCTGCTCTGTCTGAATTAGAAGCAGTATTGGGGTCATTCTTCCAACTTCTCCTTATACGAAATGGGTGGGAATGACTTGAAGCACTTACGTATCTATGCATGAACGCTAGGTGTGGGTAAATACTATAGAGTTGCCTAAAAACTAAAAACACAAGTACCACATGACCCAATAAACCCAGTTCTGAGCATCTGTGCAAAGGAACTCGAGTTGGCATAGGAAAGACGTGTGAACACATGTTTAGTGTGGTTTTGTTCAAAATAGCTAGGATGGGAAAACAGCATCAATGCTTACTGACAAATAAATAGGTGATGAAGATGTGGTCTATACAAACACAAGACTGTAATTCAGCTGCAACAAAGGAAAGAGATGCCCTGTGAGAAAATACAAGTAAAACTAGAGGGTATTCGTGCTGGTGACATAAAGTACAAGCAGAGCTACACAATTCTGCTGTGTGAGGTACCTAGGAGAGCAAGATGAACAAAAACAGAGGGTAGACATGTATGAAGATGAGTAAGTTCTAGATATTTGTTGTATAGCCAGGTAACTGTAGTTTACAATACTGCACAGGTGCTTAAAAATCTTTTAAGACTGTAGGCTCCAAGTGTTTACAATGCAATCAAATTGAATGAGTATTAAATACATCTAATATAGGTATATAGTGTATAGATTTCATACTTGAGAAGCATGAAGATTGAATGAGAAGTATTTAAAATACATCTAACATGATTTTAGTACAGGTCTTTCTGAAAAAAAAATGTTGGACGATTGGTAAATGAAAATAAATTGAATTTTACTATCTCTCAAGGAAGAGAGCATGAGAAACGAACAAGGAACAGCTGAAGCAGGCATGCTAGACTGTCTGCTTTCTCTTTAGGATGCAGCTATAACTGCCAGAGAGAAGTGGAGAATGCCTGGAGAAAGGGGCATTACACAGGGAAAAACCAAGAATCACTTGAGGGATTTCTGTGCTCATAGCTAGAGCTGAAATGTGTTAATGATCAATTTAACACCTGCCATTTTAATTAGCACCTGAGGATAAATTGAAATTGGGAGAGAGAGAGGCTGGAAACAGCAGAATGCCCTGAGAAACAGCCCAAGGTCAGAAGGAAAAAATAAACAAGTGTGGTTGTGGAAAGAAAAGATCGTAGTTTATTAATAGTCAATATCTACAGCTTTGATTTTGTTTGTTAGGGTATCTTTATGGGAGTCCAGGAAATAGCTCAGTGAGTAGACGATGTGTTGCTCAAGTGACCGATTTGAATCCTCAGAACACAAGGGCGTACAAGCATGCTAGTGTGTGCTTGCAATAAAATTGATCCTGTGGGAAGATGGCAGGCAAAAATATGTGGATATCTAGAAAACTCTAGAAAAGGCTAGTGGTCTGAGCTAGCCTGCTGAACACAACAGTGAACAACACAAAAAGAGTCTCTGACCTACACATAGTAGAAGATGAGACTCGTCCTCTGACCTCCATGCTCACACACATGTATCATGAACACGCAAACACCACACACACTCAAATTTTTAAAAGTATGTATTTATGGTTTATAATTGGGAGCTGAAGTCAACAAAAATTAGACACTATATGAACAGTTTAAAAACTTTTCTGGGAGTCTTGAGAAAAAAATGGCAGCATGTGAGGGTGTCAGAGGGACTTGGTACATGAGACCTAGCCTGTGTTCTCCGCAGTCACACTGCTATTCCTCTGGCCACCACCCAATGAATTAGTAGTAGATTAAATCTAGCAGTGATTTTCAAGATTTTTTTAAACCATGCTAGTCATCAACTAAAGGTGAGTTACGATTGGGAGTCTAGCTATGCTAGACCAAATGCTAATTGCATCTAAGAGTCTTGGCCAAAATCATATTTGACTCCTTAGACACCCAGCATTTTACCCACTAGACCATCTCCCCAATCTAAGAACATATTAACAAGCACAAAGTACAGATAATGAAAGCAGCCTCGAGTTGCATGTTTAATTGCAGTGGAGCAGGTAAACAATAATGTCCAGTAAGAGAAACCAAAGCACTCCCTGGGAAAGCTAACAGTGATTTTCAAGTTCTTTCAAAACACACATGTCCTCAACCTTAGATGAGACCTTATTGGAGGCACGGCAAGAAACAAAGCATGGATTGATGGCTAATGTCTCCAAATGCAGAAAATGAAAGCACGAGTTAATTCAGAATTGCTATGTGAGGGTGCACTTTGGTAGAAGATAAGTCTTGGCACACAGTTTGGTACCAGTGAGTGAGGGCATCTGAACACTATGCTGGGACAGATCAGAGGAACCCACATCTCCCTGGATATTAGGGCAATGATTAAGCACCACTAGGCATTAATTCTTATTACATGCCACCAAAATTATTAGTTCTGCTACTTTCTGTGACTAACTAAAATGGTCATTAGCTGGTCATTTGATAGGCCTTTACATCATGTCTGGCAATTAGAATGGGAAACTGTTGTCCAAACAGTCTCCTTACTAGCAAACAGCTGGACCACCCTCATAGCATCTGGATATTTTGGAATCTATATCACTCTGAAGACATCACAGAAGCTGAAGATGAGCACTGTGAAGGCAAACTCTAGTCATGACTGTTCTAGACCAGCATTAGAAAGCAGGGCTCTAGGAAAGACAAACTTAAGTGAAGTTCACATGACCCTGAAGTCAATTTCACACATGCCAGAGGAGTAACACTTATGCTGGTAGCTCAGCAGAAGGCTTTATAGATGAAAAAAATTTTTCACTTGCATAGACTGTACCATGATTAATGCAAGCATAGTCTTTCATTTACATGCTATATTGTGCCACAATTGGTGCCAAACAGGTTCTTGGCTCCAGTTCACTTTTCAACACTTTCCTTTGCATGGGAGATATCTTTTTTACTACTTCCTGGTGTTGCAAAGTTAGGCGCAACAAACAACTTTTCCCATCTGATTTTTCCCTGCTTTTGAGTTTTTCTAAGTGGAGTGGGCTGAGCTGCTAGTGGAGAGCAGGGTATCATCTACCACCTCAGTAGTGCTCATAGCAACAACATCCATGGCAGTAGTGGCAATCACGATGACAACAAGAGGGTAGCTGAGGAGTTTCAGATAGCAGCCAGGGCAGGAAAGGTAAGGAGCAGAGTCAAAGAACAGCTAAAGCTGAAGAAAGTTTGAAAGTTACAAAGGAAGCCTCCAGATCCTGTTGGTTGGAAGAGGTCCGGGGAGTTGTCTTAAACATCAAGGTTTTGGAAGCCCTAGGTCTGAAAGCTATAACACTAGCATTTGCAGAAACTGAAAGGACCAACATATAAGGCCTTCCCAGGATTTGTAACACTACCATGGGCTGCCTGCTTCTGTTGCCTGCTGCCTAGACCCAAGATTTCAGAAGCAGCTGAATGCTGGACTGTTTATATGGTGGTTTGAATAGGAATGAACCCCATAAACTCATGTGTTTGAATCCTTGGACCATAGAGAGTGGCACTACTAGGAGGTGTGGCCTTGGAGGAAGTGTGTCACTCTGGAGGGAGGCAAGCTTTGACATTTCATGCATGCTCAAAGCATCCTAGTATGACAGTTCACTTTCTGTTACCTGTAGATCAAGATGTAGAACTCTCAGCTCCTTCTCTAGTACCATGTCTGCATACAGGCCACCATGCCCTGCTATGATGATTATGGAGTAAACCTCTGAAATTATAAGCCACTTCCAATTAAATGATTTTCTGTATAAGAGTTGCCATGGTCATCGTGTCTCTTCAAAGCATTAAAAACCCTAAAACAGTTTGTGATTAGAATCCAAGGCAGTTAGTCTCTAACTTGAGCACTTAGAACTCTAACTTTATGCCACAAGTCTCTAGTTCTCCTGGTTTAAAGCTGTATGTCAGTGTGTCAACCCAACTTGTCGGCCTTTGGCAGCCAACTAATGCCAGAAGCCAGAGTCACTAATGCCAGAAGTTGGGTACTCCTACCTATTCTTGATTTTTATCTGAGTGGAGAAAAAAAAAAAGACTCCAGCAAATTGATTGGTAACTGGATTTAGAAGTTTGTTTTATCAAATCGGTTAAAAACCACAGAAAGCCTTAGATCAAAGGAGTATCAAAGTTAGAGCTAAGACCTGGAAAGTCTCTGTTAGATGTGTGTGAAAGAAGAGTTATAAAATAGGACTTGCACTTAGAGAACCTTCATATGATGGTGTGGGAGGGGAGTACTGAAAATCAACCTGAAGTGCTGGGCGTGGAAGAAGGGAAGGAAACAAGGAAGAAACCTCATGGGTATCTGGTGGCTAAAGTATGTGTGGAGCCACCAGCTCAGACACGAGGCAAAACAGTCACACAACTATCAGCAACACAGTCAAGTCGGCACAGCCAACGTCCCCTGAGAATTAGTACAGTGTCTTAAATGCCAGGAGGTGTGCCTGCGGTAAGGGGTGAGAGTCAGCCACACTGATAGAGAATCCTGTGAAAGCATGAGAGAGAACAAATAGTAGTTCAGAAAGGGGTGAGAACCAGACCAGCATGGGGAAGCACAGAAGGTGCTGTGGATCCTGTGTCCTCCATTCCCAATGTGTTAGAGCTTGTTCCCCAAAGTGATGCCGCCAGGAGATGGAGCCATCGGAAGGTGATTTGACCAGAAGTTTGAAGCTTTCATGAATGGGATCAGTGACCTTACAGGAAGAGATGACAAGAACTTGCTTTGTTCCTACTCTCTGGCATGGGAAGACTGCTCTAAAGGACAACCTTCCGCAAGCCAGAAATAGAATGTTCATGTATTCTATTCTGTCTTCAGAAACAAGATGACTGGCAACGTAACATCAGCAGCAGTAAAAAAGCATTAAGGAAAAACTATTGCCTTTTGGTCAAGGAAATCAAATCAAATCTCCGGCCTAGGTGGGCACGTAACATTTCAGTTAAGTAGTCAATGATCTGACTAAGGAGCCATCCCTCAGAAAGGTGGCCTCACACCTCAGGAAGGCAAGTTCACCTTAAGTTATGCTAAAGAGACGGGAGGAATAAGTAACCCTTTAATGATAAAATATACTGTTTCTTCCCCGAATTCCCACTCCCTAGCACAGTCCCTCCAAGCTCTTCTGGGGTTCTGTTGGGTCTGCCTGCCTGAGTGCTGACTCAGAAATTCATAACTTGCCCGTTTGTTCTCATCTTTCTTTTGGGTGCTGGCCCGAACCAGCCAGTGTGCTTTTCTGCTACTTCAGACTTCCTTACTCTTTCTCTGAAGATCCCGCCTCCCACTCTGCCACATGCCTGCTAGTCTACAGGAGTGACCTCCATGCCCACTTAATTCAAATGCCATATCTTTTTTTCTCTCGTCTCCATATCCTTGTTCTAGGCAGCTGCCAAGATTTACAGCTTGCTTACTTTGGAGTTTTTCTTTTAAACTCTAATAAAATTGTCTTCAAACTTCTGTTTGAGCCTATTCTTAAATTCTTTTATTAATGAGACAAATAACTACAAGAAGAGATCCCCATTTCTCCAGAAACATGTGGAAACTCTAATAGGAGTCACCCAAATTCCAGTAACATAAATTACAGATGTCCAAGCCTCAAGAACTGTGACAAATAAATGACTTGTTTGTGACACTGGCTATGGTAATGTCTTCTAGGAGCCTGAAGTGACTAAAATAGATGAGAAGATGTTTTGTACTTTGGGTAATGTCTGGTCCAATGAGGGAAAGAGATGTTAGCTGCACTCTGGAGGGGAAAGAGAATCCCGTATAAATGAGTAAACGCCAACTATGCAGAATTTAGTAATTGAATCAGTGCATGATGGAAACCGGCCAAACCCACTCATTTGGAATGCTAATTTTGATGTGGGTCTTTATCTGTCTATTTTCCTGCCCAGATGGTGAAGCTAAAGGCTTAAATTACCTCTATGGGGGAGACGAGCTATAGTACTGGAAGTCTCAGGTTTCTCCTCACAATGTCCATGGCTCTAATTAGGTTTTCCAAGCTTATAGTTGATGTGAAGACTTGTTTTAATGATTCTATTTTGTTGGCAATTGAAATGCAATTATTTGGGTATCATTTAAAAAATCTTTCCAGAAAAGCAAAGTATGATAACCAACACTTTTATAATCATGATGCAGTCACTGAGGAAAATGAATTAGTGGCAAACTATTTGACTTGGAATATGCACACACACACACACACACACACACACACACACACACACACTAGAACTCATGAAGTAATTAAGGATTCACCTACTCATCTATAGTAACTGAGTTTATGAATGCCTGTTTTACACACCAGGGCTCTTGAGATGTATTTATAAAGGCTTAAATACTGGGTAAAAATGCATTTTCAGTTCGTATATGTTACTTGTATATACATTACACAGACTAAGCAGGTTGTATTTATGTATTTAGGAACACACACATACACATACACACACACAACAACAACAACACAACAATTAAGGAAAAAGAGGTCATGGCTTTGAAATAAAGCAGTGGTTAGGGGTATGTATGTAGGAGAATCTGGAGGGAGGGAAAGGAAAGAGGAAATGATGCAATTATATTATAATCTAAATAACAAAAAGTGTATTTAAAAGAGGATGCAAATTTATTCAGCATTTATATTGAATTTCCAACAAGATCAAGAGGGAGAAAAAGTCTGGATTCTCTTTCAAGCACCCCCTCATCAGAGATTAGCTTTGTTCACTCTTATGTTCAATGGGTAAGCTTCGGGGACTAAGTTCCCTGAACGTGCCAACTTTGTTTTGTGTATGAACTTTTCCTGTTCCTTGAACTCCAGATTGAAGACATCTGTCTTTTATTCCCCTATCACGGAGCAGTGTTACAGAGGAGCCGTCATCTTGCTCTGTCGACTTCTGTCAGTATTCACTTTCTTCCAGCATCTGAGAAGCAGAACTTCAGTTGTGGTCGACTTCAGCTGCTTAACTGCGGACTTCCAAAGATACCCTCTCAAACTGAATGGTACATTGACATGTATTCCTAGCTATGAATCTTTGATCCTGTAGAATTATCATCAATCTATTTTGCCAGCCAAATCATTAGAAGCACCATGCTGCATTAATGAGAATCCCCCAGGTCTCTGCTGCCTTCACCAAGCTGGGGCCAAGCTATGAAGTGCAAGTCTGAAGCAGAGTTAGGACGATAGAAACTGCAGGTAACCCTTGGGTGAGTAAACCTGTGCTGAGCCCTGCAGGCCTGGGGCCCATCTACACTACACTGGTGGTCAGATACTGGGAGACACTCTCCTCTGTCTCTGCATCTCCAAATCCCACTCATTCTCAATGCTTATGTGACAATCTTTTCCTGCTCCAAGGCTTGGTCATTTGTTCTAGACAGGACTTAATCTTTTATGTGTTCATTATATAGCTAGGTAAATTAGCAAGGCCTCCAGGTCCCTTTTCAGCTTGAAGTAATCTCTCTTTTAATTTTCCTGCTTCTAGCAGGCAATGGAAACTAACCATAATGTTTAAATTATCTCATCTCCACTTTCTCTAATGTGTTTTCCCACCTGCACATTGCTAATAGTAAGGTAAGTGATAAAGACTTGTTTATTGAACATTCTCATAGCTAAGAGGAGGTACTGGATCACTCCATTGATGGTATCTTAGGGTTTTCCTAGGCATTGAATTTCCTATCCAGAGACATTTTGTATATTTGTGTATTGGGCGTGTGCGTGCGTGCGTGCGTGCGTGCGTGCGTGCGTTTATGTATATACATAGGTAGAGTCACCTATATGGTTTCATGTGAAAGCCAGAGGTTGATGTTTAGATATCTTTCCCAACTGCTTCTCCATCTAATTTTGATTCAGGCTTTCTCACTGAACTTGGATCTTGGTATTATGGCTAAATTGATTGGCCAGTGAGCCCTCAGGATCTGCTTGTCTCCGTCCACTAGTGTGAGGTTACAGCCAGACACCTGCATGCCTTGTTTTCATGTGGGTGTTGAAGACACATGCCCCTCGTTCGCTTATCTGCCCTCTACCCACTGAGCCATCTTCCCAGGCTCACCTGTGATGTTTTTAATGGAATGGTTCCCTTTATCTGTGTTAAATTCTGGCAATGCTGAGACATGGTTAGAATGGGCCTGCTCCACTCCTCTTTCTCCCAGAGCAGAAGATTCTTTTCTGCCGTGTCTTTGCAGACCTAGCAGCATAATCTGTGTTGTGCCTTCACAATCTGTTGGTATTCTAAAAATGAGAACAATGACCTTTGTGTTAATTAGTTGATTTGAGAGCCTGCCGGGACTAGACTAAGACTTAATGAGGCTGGAGATTATGTATTCCAATTATAACTGTGGAGGTAATAACTAATGTTACTGATGAGCTCAAATAGCACATATCCATACTAATGTACTCTTTAATCCCCCTTCTCTTGCTTGAAATGGCAAGATTATTTAATGGTGTAGTAAACATACTAAAGAATGCTTCCAAAGTTTAGAAACATATAAAATATTTCACTACAGTCCGCCAAATTAATAGATTGACCCATTTTTTTAAACTTAGAAGTATATAAGCTGAAATGTGTATAAGAACTGAATTAAAATATATCTGAGTATTGGAAACTCAAACATGGTTTTAAAGATGAAAAGAGCTTAGGTACCTCTACTTCTTGTAGATTCTTTATTTCAGGTAGCATTATGTGTCTTAAAGAAGAAATAAATAGTGTCAAGATAATCACAGGGGAAAAAGGAAGGTAAGATTTTAGGTAGAGTGTCATGGAAGATAGATGAAACATATAATCAAACATTTATGGTATTTACGATTCCTCTAGGTTGTTTCTGCTCTAATGCCATGCGTAATTCCATCAGGGGTATCTGAAATCTTTAGCCCTGCTTATCTCAAGCAAGAATGATTCAGTGTATTAGCATTCTTGACTTCAACTCATTAAACAATTTCTGGGAAATATATGTAAGATTTTCTGGATTGCATGTGGACATTTATTTCAAATATTTGAAACCATTTAAGAAGTAATGCTCCCAGTGATTGTTATTTATTTTGTATAAATGAAGGCAATAACAAAATAGCACAGTGCTAACCTTTTTAGAATATCATCTCTGGGAACATGGATGGGGAGACGTGTGTATTCCCCATAGCCCATTGTACTCTTAAGCAGAAAAGAGGCCCCGAGGAAGGAACATAGGCTGTGGCTGTTGGCTTTCACTTGCTCTAGTGTCACAAGGACTTTAGTGCTAAGGTTTGATCACAGGCAAGTGTCCTGGGAATCCCTTGATCTCTGTCCCTATTCTGCCGTGTGTTTGGCAAAGGTAAGAGAGAACAACCACTGATGGGGTGGGGAAGCATGTTCCACAGCTGCTAGCTGCAGCTTTCTGAGAATCTCTGTCCTAAGTCATCCCTGTGAGATGGTTTTAGGAAGTGTGGGGAGGCTGCATGATAAAGCAAAAAAACATTGGCTTCTTGTATTCCACTCTCAAGTTGAACATGTTGTTGGAAATAAATGGATTTGGGGTCAAAGTAAGGTTTAAGAACTCATATGAGCTATTCACCATTTCAAAAAACTCCGTGGCTGTCTCCTTTCTCTCAATTTGTGCTGTGTCTAAGCAACCCCTTGACCTATGGAGAAGTGGCACTTTGCTCTTTCCACTCCCAGAGGCAACCTCTGGTGTCATCACCATGGATACTGTTGATCATGTGAGCCTTTGTTTGGTTCTGTTTGCTTATTTATATCTTCTTCTAATTCATAAGGAATTTGTGGTGCCTCAAGAGAGCACTGTGGTAAGCACTAGCTTCTTAATATGTGTGTACTCAGATGCAGTGGGTGGAAAGATGATGCTGAAGAAAGGACCAATGGGTGGAAGGTTGCTGAAGAAAGGACCAATGGGTGGAAAGATGATGATGAAGAACAGACCTTCTGAGGCATGGCTGTGGGGAGAGTCCAGGATATCCAGGAAGCTCTGGTAGTAACTACATGATAGCTCCCAAACTCTTGACTTTTGTACTTTACTTTTTACTCTGTCAAACATGGGATTTACAGCAGCACTCTCTTTATAAAACATGTATCCAAGCATCTGGGGGGAGGCTAAAGTTGAATGCATCCTCCCTTGGATGATAGCTCATTCTTTCAACTTGCTGCTAAGGTTGTATGCTTGACTGGTTGAACTGGTGAGAGAAAGAGGTGATGATTTGGGAGTTTGGAGACATGGGAGGGAAGCAGGCATTGGTTTTATAGGAGGTAAGACCATCAGATAGACATGGTTTATCCTGAGAAAGAATATAGAGTAGGAAAAATTTCAGAGACAAACCATCATTGTCTAGATTTAGCTAGGAGCTGGCACTCCTCCATGACATCTCACAGACTCTTCCTTTACTGTCTCCCTCTTTATCTCTGTCTCCTTTTCTTCTCCTACATCTTTCTAATTCTCCCTCTCCCGCATCCTAAACCAATGCACCTCCACCAGATCTCAGGACAGAACTATTGATACTATAATCCTGCTACACTATTGATTAAATAAAATCATTCATTCATTAGCACGGAGGCAGGACTGGAGAGTGCCAGCTCCTTCGATCAGTGACTAATACATGCAGAGCTTCAAGAAAGGAAGCCATTTAATTAGTACAAGGTCACTCTAGGGCTATAATCCAGGTTTTCTGACTCCCAATTAAATACTCTTTTGCTCTACAACAAAGTTTCTTAGATAAGCAAAGAACTTGATGCCATACATAATGTCATATTCCTCATGAAATGAGTCATTTAACTGTCACTGCTTTGTGCCAAGACTGAACTGAGGGCTGGAAATTAAACTGTGCACGGGTTTAGATGTGAGAGTGCTTTGTGCTTCTTTCTTCACATTACTTAAAACAAAGTCAAAGGCATTTCACAAATAATCCAAAACACAGTATGGGTTTGGGTGACCTGGATTTGCTTTTCTAGTTGGGTTTCCTTATGCTTCATTCTGTGTAAATTTTAAGATGAGACACTCACAGTTGTGAAAGTGAGAGAAAAAAAAATCTTAAAGCATATTATTTATTGCAGATTCCTGGAAACCATGTGGTCTAGCTTAACCATTCATCTTTCTGTCTTAAATGGGCTCCCTGGCAAAATGATAAGTGTACGTAAAATTGCTAAGACTATACAAAGGCTAGTCTATATAAATATGTTATGCCTATTAGATAGGCCATGGCAATTCTAGTGTCTAAAGCATAATAGCTAACATTAATAATAGTCAGAGTACAATATTTATTTTATTTCATTCCTATTGGTGACACATCTCCCAATTATTTCTAGAAATCAATGGAATGCTAAGTGAGTTGAATAGAGATAGGCAGGGTTTTATATGAGATCTTGCCAAATCCTCCTGATCATTAACTCTGCTGGCTTCATTTCTTATTGTCTTTCCAGCTTATTATATCATTTCTGCTGGTGGCAATGTTTAACAGCTGTCTGTGCAATGTCCACCTAGCAGGGTAGAGCCCAGAATGCCAGGCTTTCATGTACAGGACGCGCACGTGTGTGTGTGTGTGTGTGTGTGTGTGTGTGTGTGTGTGTGTGTGTGTGATACTCACCAGACCTTAGCAACCTCTGCCATCACCATCTCCACCCATGTCACAGAGATTACTATTTGTTTTAAAACTGAAGGTATTTGTGCTAAGAGAGTTTATGAAAGAAGACAGTTGTATTGTAGATTTATCTATTGTAACTGGACTCTGCGATTATTCATTTTGATTGATTGTGATGTAGGCAGGAGTGGTCAGACTAGATTTAGGTAATGGATGTGATACCTTGGCTAGATAAGGTGGGCTGGGGAGGGTGAGGAGAGGGGATGATCAGGCAGATTCACTGGATTAAACCCTGTAGAAAGATCTGCAGGATCTGGTTGGATAGAGATGTTGGGTGAGGTGTGGGAGGAGCAGGCAGGGAGAGTCTGAGATCATTGTGGAAGAAGAGACAGAAAGACTGGAAGAGCCACAGGATCCTGAAGTTGTTGTGAGACTACATTTATTAGTAATATCTATCATGACACGTAGAAAGTCTCACAAGTCTCACTGCCTAAACCTGAGCTGAACAAAGATGACACCAATAGATATATGGCAAGTGGATGGGGAAAGCCCAGGAGGCCTCAACCCTACACAAAAACAACAGGAAGCTAAGGAATGCTAAGATCAGGAAAAATACTCTTGCCTAAGGAAGAGCACACCAACTGGTTATTCAACACCAAATGGCCAGACCTAAAAGGATACAAACAAGTAATATACTATACAGAATAAGCAGATTGTGTTTATGCATTTATGTAGATACATAGTATGTGGTATACAACAGTTATTAATGAAGGAAAGAGGCCATGAATGTGAAAGAGTGCGAGGAGGAATACACGGATGTGTTTTGAGGGAGGAAAGTAATATACATTATAAACTCAACATTAAAATAAATATTATAAAAATAAAGATGAAGGAAAGAAGGAAGGAAGAAAGGAAAGAAAAAAGGAAGGAAGGAAGGAAGGAAGGAAGGAAGGAAGGAAGGAAGGAAGGAAGGAAGGAAGGAAGGAGGCAGGACACAGCCAGGAAGCAGGAAATCAGAATTGAGACAAGGCTGTTCAATAATAGTTCCACTGTGCTCCTAACAGGCTGTTCAATTGTTCCACCGTGCTCCTAACAGCAAAAGAAATGCCTGGTGTGTAGCAAACAACTGGGCCTCAATACTAGTTGAAAGACCATCTTCCAGTTGCCAAATTAGATCTCTGGAGAACAGCCCCTGTTGCTTGGGAGTTAGAACACTTGTGAGTACACATAAACTTGGCCACGTTAGACAGGCATTTTTTGTCTGGGCAAAGCATTGAGATTATAATAATACCTGACAGAGAAACAGTGGGTACAGAGAACAACCCCCATGGCATGTAAGTTTTGGGCCACAAGAGGTGACTCAGCCTCAGTTATATTGATTTGGTTTCAGAAGACATCTTCATTCTAAATAGAAAAAGTCTTCAAAGACCGATGACACAAGACACCTCCAGCAGGACATTCCTGGATTTGGAGGGTAAGGGTAACTCTTTTGGTCTTATCAGGAATGTTCTTAAGGCTGAGTTACTCTGAGTGTCAAGCACTCCAAGTATTCTGTCAAGCCTTCCCTCACCCAAACTCCAGTGTGCATATGGGGGTCCTAGAATCTGGCATATAATGCTATTAGTATTCATTTCCAGAAGTGAGAGTGGTTATTTCCCCCAGCTTAGAAAGTGTGACGCCCCAGATAACCATATATAGGTGATATATTACGGTCCACATCCAAAAATCAAAGGCACCGCATTTGGAATGCTTTTCATAACCTGGCAAACACATAACTTCTCATGTCTTGATTGTGAAGCATGACAGTCATAAAAATAAATGTTCAGGTTGTGAGTTTCATTGATGAATTACAGTCTCAAACCTTACTCTCTGATAGTCATTAGAATAGTAATGATATTTTCTACCTACCAGCTGCTGTTTCATTCTGCTTCAGTGAAATTTTAATTTGTCATCATCACCTCTGAGCTCCAGCATGCTCCGTTCTCAGAGGTGCCTGGACTCCCACTCTGGTCTACCTGTTGCTGGTCTAGGCTTCTGGCCAGCAAGGCAGGTTGGCATCTGCTTACCTTCTGACAGCCGTTTTCTCTTTAAGTGGAGCTATTATAGCCCTATACATAGAAAGAAAAGAGAACTTGAGTAGCGGGCAGGAAAAGGACTGAAATTGCTGGCTTTCTCTGAAAGAAAGAATGTCAATGATTTGCAATAGAAAGGCCAGAGGGGTGGAAATGTGAAACCAGTTATTACCTGATATTGGTGAGAAATCAAGACCAGTGGCACGGGTAGCAGATCCTCAATGGCTGGATATTCACAGTAGCCTAGTAGGAGATAAAAGAACACAGACCCAGAGTTCCAGCCTGTTCTTAAGAACATTGTTTCTTTTAAAAGCTTCTGTTATTCTCTGAGTTCTTTCTTGAATGAAGAGTAACCACATTCAAATATCACAAGGAAAATATTATTCTTTCAATGAAGTTTACAACAATAAGAGGGCCCAATAAAATCTGTTTTTTTTTTTCCTTTTAAGTAAGGAGATCAGAAACATTCTTTAACAATCATTATAATAAGATTAAAATACAACTTGAAGAGATACTGGACTGTGCTACCCTTTTGATGTGGATAAATGGATATAAGGTTTAGAGTAGGACGGTTTAGGATCAAATGTTTTTATGACCTTAGGCAAGAGTAATTTGCCATTCTCAGGCTTTGTTTTCTCATCCCTAAGAGGATGCCACCATCACCCAGCTGCAAAGACTAGAATGGATGGCGTGCAGAATGCCCCTAGAAGTATCCCTATACATCTGTACTCCACTATCTGTCTTTTAAGTCCACGGGTGTCTCTTGATTCAGTGCACCTAACACCTCCCCCTATTTCTCTATAAAAATTTAAAGTATGAGTAAGAACCTCAGAAAATTGGAAACCTTTGAACAGAAAGGTATAAACAGGAGTCTAGAAAATTATAGGAAGAACAAGGGCTAGAGCTGAAAACCCTGCCTGAACCCTGAGTTTTGCTTCCTAACAGCAACAGAATGGTTAGGATTATTGGGTTAGGGTATAAGGCTGTTGCCTGTCAACTTATTGGAGGTTTTCCTATCACATCAAGGAGATAACAATATCTCCTTTGCAGATACTTACTGAAGATGTTTTTTCCTATGCTCAGTAGGCCTATTAGGCCTGAGGTTTCCAGAAAACTGAGTAAGCTGCACTCATCACCATCAAAGGAGTTTGTAACCCGATGAGGAATATAGTCACATAACCACACTCATAAAGAAAATATGTTGATTTTGTGGTAAACTTTTAAATTTCTTCCCAGAAACATGCACTATAGCCTTGATGGGCACAGTTTTATACCAGAAAACTTTCAATTCAGGCCTCCAACTTCCTAGCTGTCTAAACAGAGGCAAGTTATGTAACTTAATTTTGGAAATGAAGAAAATAGTGCAATTGTTGTGAAAGTTAAAGACAACCATATATAAATGTGAGTAACATAGGAAGAATTCCATCCAAGTTAACTCTGAAATTGACTGCAGCAGGATCCCGATGCTTAGGCTCCAGGGAACAAGCCTCAGAGACTTCAGTATGAATCCCAAGTCTCTCCTCACACCAAGAAATTCACGATGAATGTGTTTTCATCTCTACTGAGAGGCACGAGATTGATGTGGTTGTTGGTGGAGAGATCTGCAATTTCAAAACTCTAGATTTCACCAGTGGAATGCATTCTCTTAAGAAAACAGGGCAATGGAAGCTACTCCTTTTGCCATTCTTTTCATAAAACCTATCTTTCATATCTTATTTTTACCATTTTTAAGTCTTTCATTTTTTCATAAGAGTTTCTATAAATTGATATGAAAAGTAGAGTATTAGCATATTACACAGAAACTATGAGATTCTAATGAATTTCAGAGGAACGTGGCCACATGCAGAGAATCAATTAGGGAAAGGAATGTTCAGCAGCTCATTTTTACGGTCCTTGAAAGAAAATCTACTTCTTTCCCCAAATGATTGCTTTAGCTCCAACTCCTCCTCCAACTCAAGACCCAGCTGTGTTCCTTTATCTCATTTTCTTTCAAAATGGAGATAAACAATGATGAAAATCTGCGCATATGTAGCATCTTGTTTCCAGCACGTCCAATAAGCTTTACACATATTATCCCATTTATCTTACCAAAGCTCTGACAGGTAAATGACACGTGAAACATCCCTGTGCTTGCAAGTTGGAAAACCAAGGAAGGCAGAACAGGAATTAATGAGCAACATACAACGAGAGTTCCAGTTGAGAGGCTTGAATGCAGGGCTTCTGATACACCAGGTGCAGCCAGTTTCCCCACAAAATCAAATGACAAAAGTGGTAGTGAAAATCTGGAAAGGAAAATAAAGGGAAGAGAAGACAAGGGAAGGAGATGGAAATTTTCCTGTTAGTTACTGTGAATATGATGGCCACAGTAGGAAAAGCATGGCCCAATATCATCTAGTTAAAAGATCTGAGGCTAGAGGCTAGAACAATGGCTCAGCAGATAAGGGCACTGATTGCTGTTGCAGAGGACCAGGGTTTGATACCCAACTCCCACATGGAAGGTTATAATCATATGAATTTCCAGTTCTAGAAGATTCAACACCCTCCTCTGGTGTCCTCTGGCACCAGGCCCAAACATGGTACCACAGACAGAGAAGCAGGGAAAATGTGCATATACATAAAATAAAAAATAAACATTAAAGTCAAAAGATCTGAGCCTTAAGCAAGAAAGGAACTTATTTATTTAAACATCAGATAGCTAAGTGTTGTCATTATTTATTTAAAATACATGTTTGTTTACTCATAACTCATATTTGAGTATGTCAAATATTGCTATAATAATTATAATCTTTACACTTTCATCTTACCACTTTTATTCTGTTTTTGTTTTATAAGCCAGATTTTGAATTGGATAGATAATTTTATAAATAATGTCATCATAGTATGGCACAATGGGTCACCTTTGCTATGGCTTCACCTGCCTGTGGTGGCTTGTAAAGGGTCAGTTCACTTGCCAAGCTGGACAGTGGTGATAGAGTTCCCTCCTACATATTTGTTAGCTTAACAACAAATATTAGTGCCTTCTCTCCTGGTTATTTAATCAAACAGTAGTCTGAGAACTGCTGTGGTAGGGTTTAGCAGATCTCATTAAGATTCCCAATTATTTAATTTCAATTTAATCAAAAGAGAAAGCAGCCAGGATGATCTGGGCAGGCAATACTTAGTTCCAAGGCTCTGCAAATAGGACTCAGGCATTCTTAGGTTGTGAAGCTCCCACAGTTAGACATTTAAAAAGGCCATGAATACATGGAAAGATAAATTAGAAGACCTGCATCTGGGTACAGCCAAGGTACCCAATCAAGCTACCCAGATAAGAGTAAAGACAGGGTTCTAAGAACAGAGCATGCCTACACAGATTCTGGTTGATTTACATGTATTTTTTCTTTCTGGAACATGTGAATGTCAGCATTGCCCTTTCTTCTAGTAAATTTACAATGCTGTGGGTATATATTTATTTGCATTCTTGCATCTAACTATAGAAACAGAAATGTAGGTAGGAATGGTTTAAAGAAAGCCTGCAGGAAAGGGACCAAGGTCCACCCCATGTAAGGACAATAGGAGGGGAATTTACTGACCAGGATTTATAAGTGTAAATACCAGAGGGAGAAGGGCCATTGCTGCTCACCTCAATCCACTGTCCACTGTGGAGGGTGCACCTTGCTTTCATTTATTTGGCTGCTAAATAAACTGTGGCTGCTTGCTCTTCCTGAGTCCCAGTGGGAACTCTTCTTTCCTGAGAACAGTAAAGCAGAGATTTCAGCTGAGATTGGAGTTAGAAGGAATTTGGGAGGGGCCACCTCCCCACACAAGCACCCAAAGCAGCAAACTTTACATTGAGTTTTCAGGATGCTGACCATCTTCCATTCCTAACCACCTTCTTGGTACACTTCAGGCTCCTTGATTGGTGGCTTAGCTTAGCAACCCAGCACTTGACTGCCATACTCAGTTCCCTGGATTGTATTCCCAATACCATAAAAAAAAAAAGTGTGAAAAAAAAGTTAATGATGAAACTGGCAAAGAGAGATGAAGCTTGGTAGTACAAAGTAATTATAATCTGAAAGACAAAATGTAAATCAAAATGTGACTAATTGTAAGTAATGATAACAGAAGCATTTTTTGGCAGAAAATTTGCTTTCCTTTGCGTTGTTACAAAGGTAGGTGATTATAAACTTCACATGCATACATAAATGAAACCTTCAGCCTGCTAATGGAAATCAATACTATATATGTGTGTATGTATTATAGTAGATGTATATTACTGTAGTATATGTACTATTTTGTATATGTGTTCTTTATTTGTGAATGTATGTATGTATAAAACCAGAGAATAGGAAGAATTAGTGAACTGTGCCATTGGAATTTCAACACAATTAGCTTTAGAATCAAAGACCAGGAAGGATGCTGTGGGATTTCTTTCTGTATACGTAAATATGGGTTGCTCTGATTGTTTGATAAATAAAGCTGCATTGGCCTATGGCAAGGCAGCTTAGAGGCAGATGGGAAATCTAAGCAGATATACAGAGAGAAGAAAGGAGAGAAGAGGGAGATGCTGGGTACCGCCAAAGCAACAGCAAGATGCCAGCAGACCATTAATGCCACAGCCATGTGGCAACATATAGATTAAGTTATAAGAGCTAGCTAACAAGAATCCTCCCATTGGCCATACAACAGGTAATTAATATAAGCCTCTGAATGATTATTTTATAAGAACCATGGGGCTGGGTGGGACCAGAGAAGCTTACAGCTACAGAAAGAACTTGAAAGAAATATAAATTAGTAGTAATTATCAGTATAGGACATGAATATCAGCTATTAAAGGTGGTAAGGTACTGAATGGATCCCTAGACAATGAGCCTAAAATATGAGTTTTTTTTGACAGGTAGTTGATAGAGATCCTAAAATAATATAAGCTTGGGAGCAGCACAATAGAGTGAGGAGGCCCTTTGCTGCTAGATAATAGGCATAATCCACTCTCCTCTATGGATAAAGAATCCATGGCAAACATTCAATCACATTTCATTTAAAAAGAAAGAGTGTTACTGATAGTACATTGTTTGAAAATGAATTGTGTCTCATTTAAAGTAACTAAATAAATAAAATAATAATTCTGAAGTCCAAACTTCCAGTATAACAGACATGACCTCATTGAAAAAAAGAAAAGGAGTCATTATAGAAATAAGTTAAAAATTTGTTCCTGGGTATAAATCCTAATGCAAAGTGACTGATGTTCTCACAAAGAGGAAATTTGCATAGACTCATACATTCATATCATAAGTGAGAGATGATGTAGAGACAGAAATAAAGGAAGAATATTATATGAAGGGGAGACCAATGGCTTCAGTGATGTGTCTGCAAGCCATTGATGATAGACCAGCATCAACAAAGAAAGAGACATGGAGGAGATTCTTCCTCCCTCAGAAGGAGACAGCCCTTATGATGTACTAGTCTTGAGTTTCTAGCCTCCAACAAATTTCTGTTATTTTAAGGAAACAAGTTTTTGTTTTATAGCCCTGAGAGACCAATATATCCACAAACATGTAATGTAATCTAGTGTTCTTCAGTAGAAAAAGAATTGAATTAGAAATTTTTTTTCAAAATGTCACTATATTTATTCCAAATAGAATAAATTACTTTTAGTCTCTCCAAGAAAAGGTGTTTGACTAATTCCTTCATATTTTCCAAAGTGATACTTATAGTGAGACTTGCCAATAAAATATCCCTATGTTCTGCCCCTACTTATATCTGAGATGAAATCATTTTATATTAATTCATTAATTTGTCTACTAGCCAATAAGACTGACTATTTATTGGAGCAGATCCCAGTGTTTGAAGGATTTCAGTGTCCAGTTCAAATGGCAGAGGCATTGGTGTCATTTCATTTTGTCTTTTCTGAAGAGAAAACAGAAGAAAATCCCACTCCCTTTAAGCCTGCTGCTTGTTGCCTTCATTGTTAGGTACCTCACTACCGTTACAGTCCTGTGGAAAGTCAGTCACAGCCACTTCTGTCAAAACCTGAAGCAGTTTACTGTGGACTGAGAACCAAAAGAATTCCTCTTGGAAAAACATGCTTTCATTACTTTTTAGACATATACTTGGAGAAGAGTGAAATTCCTTCTACAACAGTTTACTTTTCCCTGGAGGGTAATAAGCATATTAGTGGGAACGTTGCCAAAGTGGTTTGGTCAGAGGTTGTACCTGTTAGTGCTTTCTGAATGACTTTTACTTGCTAAAGCTCTCATGGTAGTTTCTTTTCTCGGGATTTTAGTTTCATCTACATGTAGTTCAAAGAGCATCTGAGTTGAGCCAGTCAGTCCCTGCTGTTTTTTCAGGAGTCTTGTGTCTGAGAGCTGAGTGAACCGAGGGCAGCTGATGTTGTTAGGAAGAATTCCATCTACTTCCTTGTCAACCATGGGAAGTAACTGTCACAGAGAGGCTTTTCTCCTAATTTAAGATTTCAGAGGTATTTTCTTTCTAAGGAAACTTGGCTTCAGAAAAAGTGCACCTATACAAGTACATACACACACACGTATATGTACACACACACACACATCCAAACCACACACTTATACATATGCATATATACACACATATACCCCCACCTCATTTATGTTGTCTATAATACCATGAGCATGTAATCACTCCTTTCCATGTGTTACATGGGAACCCCCTTGTTATTTCAGCAACTTTCGCTGTGCTGTAAAGATTGGCAAAATTCTCTTGACTGACATCCTTTTGCAGAGGTGTTCACTTGAAAGTCAGAGAGGAGAAGCACTTTAGAGAAAAATGGATACAATCCACAATTTCAGAAAAACAAATATTTAAAACATAAATTATTGCCTTGTCTTTATTTTTAAAACCACAATATTTTTGTTCTGTTTGTCATTGTTGTTGGTGCTAGTATTGAACTCAAGGCTTCATGTAAGCTAAAATAATACCAGACCACTGAACCATGCCCCTCCTCCCATTTGCTCTTAGTACAACAGACAACAGAATTAAATCGAAAACATAACTTACTGTGGCATAATTTTCTGTGATTTTAGGTAGGAAGTTCCTCTCTCTGAGTCTAAGGTTTTTTTGTTTTTTGTTTTTTTTTAAATCCATAATTCACAGCCATATGCAAATGGCTCTCCAGAATCAGTCCTTGGGAAAGCTGGAAGATGCGGTACAATTGAGCAAGTGGAAATAGGGACAGCCTGTCTTACCTAGCTGAGACTGGGGTTAGCTAATCCACCCCATGCCCTGAGGGGAAATGAGATATTTATAGACCCTCTCAACAGGACACAAAGTAAATGAACTCCGGCACCTGTACTTGTCATTAAAAACAGAATGATACTGAGGAAGCATTCTGTCCAATCAACTGTGGCTGTAAGTCCTCACAATCAACTTAGATGTCACACAAACTGTCAGAACGAAACTATAGCATTTTTTTTTTTCAATTTGCCTTAAAAACTACTAATTTTGGAGGACACACAGTTGGAAAATATGAGAATAGCTTCCCATTAGCACTTCTAAGACTTCTGATACATAGGTTGTGACAAGAGTTGTCTAGTTATTTTGTAGAAGGTTGAAGGCCACTGTTGCTGAACATAGTTTTTGAGTTTGCATGCATCCAATGGTGACTAGAAGCTTGACATCTCTGCTTTAGACCATGATTTCCCATCTCCTGTTTTAACTTTTGAGTCAGATTCTATTCAGTTCTGCATGCAGACACGGTAACCATTCAAAAATACATTTATTTATCACTATATAACATAAAACTAAGTTAGCTTATTGGTCATTTCAACTGGCTTGTCTTTATTTTTTCCAGCATACTCTTTTTCAGCAGATCAAGGATCCAGATACAGTCTTCTCAAGTGGCCCCAGACAAACCATGAGGGCATAATGTCTGTGAGATTGATGGTACCACTCCTAAGAGTAACTCATCAGTTCATTGATTAGTTGAGCATCCAATAACCACCAAGTACAAGACCAGGAAATTTACACACAAAAATAAAAACATTGTTTTGAAATTATCTCATGACCAGTTGAATTTACCAGATCGGAATTTACCCTCACAAATCAATGAGAGTCTTTTTCCTGCCTCTGTTGAGTGAACAGATGATCACTCCTTTGATCCATGTTGGTTTTCTTCTGGTCATGAGCTAAATCCCAACACAGAAGCTTTTCCTGTCTTGTTGGTAATCTATGGTTTTGTCTCATTTCTGTATTTTCATATCATAGGATCTTACCATTTGGTTTCAAACTGGTTAATACTACACACTCTTGGGACATGAAACATGTAAGAGTGATCATTATCTTGAAGGATCTCATGACAACTTGAGTTTAAAGTGCTGATTTTCTCAACAGTCTGGTTAAGGTTTTATTATTATCAAATCTAAAAAAACAAAAAACAAAAACAAAACAATAACATCAAAACCAAAACCAAAAAACCTCTTCTCTAGGGAAGGGCAGATTCACAGGGTTTACCTCCATCCTATGAGAAGAATGGAAGCTTAAACCTGGATACCTATAGGTAACCTCTCCTTTTGAGTTTGTCCTGTGTACTGGAGTCCCTAGTGAGAACTATCATTCCATGTACTCAAGTGTACAATCATACACCTCATAGACATAAAAGATAGATGAAAAATATTACTAAAAGCTTTGAATATAGGGTCAGTCATGGAATGTGAGAATATTTAGGTAACAAATATATCTTAGGAATCTATTTTTTTTTTATCAATTCTGACTGTTACTCATCAACTACATGACCTTAAAGAAAATTCCTCTTTTGGTTTTTGTGTCATTGTATTGCAACCTATAAAAATGTAGTAAATGTCATTGTCTACCTCATAAATCGTGATAAACAGATGAGATAATAACTACAGTACAGTGGAGTTAATTTCCCAAAGGCATTTTATCTCCACCAGATGATCAGCCACCCTAATCCAGGCAAGAATATCACCACTGATAACAACTATCAATCATACCTTTTCTTTATGTCAGAGGAATATGTTGCAGAATTGACTTGAATGAATAAGAAAGATTTAAGTACAAATCCTGGCCAAATGACATAATATATGTATGTCTTTAGCTGAGTTGTTAATTTTTCATGTGTTTCTTATTGATGAAATGAGAACTAAAAGTATTGATCTCATAGGGCAGACACGTAAAAGAAATATATCTGTAATGCTTAAGCCAGAGCTTAGAATACATAGTAATATATATGTATGTAAATATAACATATATATGTGCATGTTTATTGTATATTAGTATATGTTCCAATGTACTATTTCTATCAATTGTATCGGTACACAATTACATACCAATAAATATTATATTTATTAGTATATATTCCAAGCTCTGGTTTAAGAACTACACAATGTGTGTGTGTGTGTGTGTGTGTGTGTGTGTGTGTGTGTGTGTGTATTGGTTAGATTTTTATTGCTGTGAAGAGACACCATGACCATAGCATCTCTTATAAAGAAAAACATTTAATTGGGGTGGCTTGCTCACAGGTTCAAAGGTTCAGTCCATTATCATCATGACAGAGAACATGGCAACATGCAGGCAGACATAGTGCTGGCTACATCTTGGCTTACAGGCAACAGGACATCAACTGAGACACAGTATCCTGAACATAGGAAACCTCAAAGCCCACAGTGACACACTTCACCATGGCCATACCTACTACAAGAAAGTCACATCTAATAATAGTGCCACTCCCTATATATTATGGGGGACAAATACATTCAAACTACCATATACATTATATATATATACATATATATATACATATATATATGTTGATATGTATGTGTATGTGTGTATACATAAGCACACAAACATACACACACACACACACACACACACACACACATATATATATATATATATATATATTTAGTAATCAATCAAACTTAAATCAGATTTTTCAGATCTTCTTGAAGTTCCTAATTTGTATACTTCAATTTCATTAAAAGATAAACTATCTTGGGTCATCTGTGTAGGCCAGAGTTATCTGCAAGATGTTTAAATGAGAGCTCCATCCTTGCTTGGTTAAGAGACTCTGGCTTATAAACAGCAAGTTTCATCTTGCACTCATGGGGCTCATCCTACTTATAATATTTCTGTCATCATTATCTCTTCTAGAGACTTTCAACTCCACTGCTTGGTTAGCTCCTACAGTTGTGTCATATGTGTTAGGGACTCTGTACAGCGGTCAGTACAGGAAGTGAAGAGATCCCAGCCACTAAGAAGTAAGAATGAAAACTCAGTTCAGATTGACTTCATTAACTTGGATCAATCTTCAGGGAGTCTAATGCTAGGCTGTTTATTGTAGAACTATTTAATCACAGTAGAATTTGGAAAAAAAAGTTTCCAGGAAACAATCATTCCATTTCCAGATGCACAATAAAGCTTAAGGTGTGACTTTATAGAAACTCCTCTACAAAGTACATATGACCATGAAGATGAGTTCTATAGTTTAAGGGTCTATGATTTAAGGTGTAGTCTCTGACCTAGATAACATAGAGGCCAGCAGGCTACAAGTACATGTGACATTTCCCTTAAGGATGACTTTTATTAACTAGGAGATAGAGATAAAAGTCTAGAAAGAGAAAGTCTGTGATAAACATTCTGGGGTGTTTGAATGAGGTCTGCCTGGGTGAGGTATGCCTCTACAGATAGCAAAAGGTCACCAGGTCATTAACAATATCCACTCCCTGATTTCTGAGTGGAATGTGGGTATTTTATTCCCTCCACCAAGGCAGACACCCCAATTTGTTTAACATTCCTGGTTTCCCTAGTGATCTGTGAGCACAAAGACCTTTGTGCCCCCAGCATATAGAGCCTTTCATTAGCTTCTACTAATTTACAAATTTAATTACTTACTCTGAATATTTAAGTGCATGTATTAGGATTAGTTACTACTTTTTCTTTTAATAAAAGAAACTGGGGGCTTGCTTACAGTTTCAGAGGGTTAGTCCATTATCATCAGGGTGCTGGATCAGGGGTGAGAGCTTTATATCCTGATCCACAGGCAGCAGACAGAGACAGAGACATTGGACCTGGTGTGAACTTTTGAAATCTCAAAGCCCACCCACTGTGACATTTCCTCTCAAAGGGCCACATCTACTCCCAAAAAGGCCACACCTACTATAACAAATCCACACCTCCTAATCTTTCTTTTCTCACTATAATTTTATTATATAAAACAATTTTAAAATTCCAATATATTTTGATTATATTCTTCCCCCCAGTCCTTCCAGATCCTCTCTTCCTCCCTGCACACCCAACTTTAAGTTCTTTCTCAAAAGACAAACAAAAATCCAATATAACACCAACCCCCCAAAAACCAAGAAAACAAAATAAAACAACACCTAAATAGAAAACAAATAACAAAAATGAAAGAAAAACAAAGCAAAAACCATCTCCAAATAAAAGCACAGAAAAAACTGTGGAGTTCATATATATTGGTCAGCTACTCCTGAACATGAGGCTTGTCCTGGAGTGGCTGATATACCCAGTGTAATTCTACTGGAGAAAAATTATTTTCCTTCTAACATCAGATATACATGAGATTTCAGTTATTTAACCTTTACTGTAGTGACTAGGTTTTCATTTATTCATTCATTTTTAAAAATATAATAAGATAAAACAAAAACTATCACATCCAAGTTGGACAAGACAAAACAACAGAAGGAAAAGAGCCCAAGAGAAAGCACAAAAATCAGAGTCCCACTCATCTACACACTCAGGAATCCCATAACACTAAACTGGAAGCCATAATATACATGCAAAGGACCTTGTTCAAACCTGTGCAGGCCCCATGCATGCTGCCTCAGTTTCTGTGAGTTCATATGTGTGTCAATCATGATGATTTAGAGCTGTGGGTTCTTTTGTTGTTGTTGTTTGTTTGTTTGTTTGGGTGTCCTCCATTGCCTCTGGTTCTTATACTCTTTCTGCCTCCTGTTCTACAGGGTTCCATGACCCCTGGAGAGAGGAATTTGATGATTTGATGGAGACATCCTATTTAGGGCTGGGTGTTTATCTCTCACTCTCTGTGTATTATCAGGATGTGTGTCTCTATATTTGTTACCATCTGATGCAGGAGGAATCCCATCTTGATGAACAAAGCACTGATGTATGACTACAGCAGAGTATTATTAGGAGTCATTTTATTACTACATTTTTTTTTTTCTTTTTTAGGTCACTATTATTTGGTTTTAACCCAGGTTCCTGGGTTATCTAGCCGCAGGTTCTTGGTCATCCAAGAAGTGTTGGATGTGGATTCCACCTTGTGGGACAGGCTTTAGATCGAAACAGTTATTGATTGGTTATTCCCACAAGCTTTGTGTCACCATTGTTCTAGTGTATCTTACAGGTGGTATACCACTGTAGACGAAGAGTTTGTGGCTGGCCTACTGTTTATGTTTCTCTTTTGAGAGCATGCAGAGTACATTCATGTATCAAAGATGAGGGAAGGTATTGGTGAAGACCCTATGTAGGCATGCTTTAGACATCTCCATCTTCAATGAGTTGTATAGGTGTTATCTTCAGCAACACAGCCTTGATGCCATTTTGTAGAGAGCAAACTATAGTCTTGGCAAGAGCCTGGGTTATTTTGGGACTCCTTTGGCCAACAACTCAATTACATTTAACCTGATCTCACTACTGACAACTTAGTTTGGTGACAAGAGATTGCAAGTTGGGACTCCACCTCTGTCATTACTTGGCAATTTCATTTAAATTATCATCATATATGTATATATTTTAGGAAGTTTCTACTGTAATTAGGTTTCCATACCACCCCTCAAATGCCCTTTAATTTTATTTGTATCTTCCTTTATTCCCTCCCACAACCTACATACCCTCCCCCTCCCCAGTTGATCTTTGCATTCCAGGCTCCCCACATCTATCCAAAACTGTCTATTTGATTTCCTTTCCTAAAGTGATCTGTTTCCTCTGTTTCCTTACTCTGTACCTACCCTCTGTGGTTCTATGGATTGTATTTGTTTACCATTGACTTAATAGCTAATATCCACATATAAGCAAATACATACAATATTTGTCTTTCTTGGTCTGGGATACCTCACTCAGGATGATTTTTTTTCTAGTTCCATCAATTTGTCTGGAAATTTTATGATTTCATTTTTTTAATGGCTGAGTAATACTCCATTGTATAAATGCACCACATTTTTTTAAATTCATTCTTCTGTTGATGGGCATTTAAGTTGTTTCCAGTGTCTGGCTGCTATGAATAAAGCCACAATGAACATGCTGAGCAAGTGTCTCTGTGATAGGATGGAGAGTTCTTTGGGTATAGGCCCAAGAGAAGTTACCACTATTTTTTAATCATTAATTATCTTTGGGGTTGGCGAAAGAGCTCAGTAGATAAAAGCACCAGACATAAACCTGACAGCCTGAATTCAATCTCTAGGGTCCACATAGTGGAAGGAGCATATCAATTCTGCCTAGCTGTCTTCTGACCTCCACATACGTGCTCCTCCAACAGTAAATAAATATATGTTTAAAAGGAAAGGATCTTTGGTTACCAACTTGCTAGATCAGGAATATATGCAGGTATTATTCTAACTCCACCCCATGTTAGTCGACTAGATCAAATCTGATCAAAAGTGGAATTGGTGGGGTTGGAGAGATGACTCAGTGATTAAGTGTTCTTCCAGAGGATCTGAGTTCAGTTCATAGCACTCACATCAGGTGGCTCACAACTGCCTGTAACCCCAGCTCTAGGGTGTCTAGCATCTCTATAACCTGTGAGCACCTGTACTTACATGTGCACCTCCCCCCCACCCCCGCCCCATATACACACAGGTAAAAATATATCCTTTTTACATAGTGGAATTCATGAGCTGTTGGTAACTAAAAAGCATGAACAAGTCTGATGAACATAGGCAAAGGAAAACATGTTATTTCCAAAATGTTCATGTATAATGACATCTGTTTCATAAGGCAAAACAAAGGGAAGCCAAGTATTTTGTGACTTGCGTGTCTATGCCCCACTCACCTTTGTAGCAGAGGTAAGCAAATGATGCAAGTGGTTCTTTCCAAGGCAGTAATTACAGAGCAGGTGTTCTGTGCTGAGCACAGAGTCAGGCTGAGGAGACAAGAGGATGGAGAAAAATAGCTGCTACTTCTTCCTAAAACCACACTGGTAAAGACACCACTATCAATTAGCTGGGTGTTAAAAAGAAAGCATGAAATTTGCAGCTGGATAGTAGGCAACCTGATCAGGATTCCTAGCTCCCCATGGCTGTCCTGAATACCAAAAGAATCACATTTTAAGAAACCCTTTGGTCTTTGTCACACCTGAAGGCTATCCATAGAAGGTGAAATAAGGGAGGTGAGGATGAGAGAGAGTCTTTTGGAAGCTCCACGCAGTAGCAGTTGGGCAGCCTCAGACTCAGAATATTCCTGATGAATGAGTAGCAATGTAAGCACAAAATAGGGAAAAGCTCAGAGAAAAAGGGCAGGAGATGAGGGGGCTTGAATTGGAGCCGATAAAACAAGCAGATTATACTGAGTTTTATACTGCTTGTCGGTAGCCTTAGCTGCCAAGCAAGGCAGTCACCTAGGGAAAAAGTTAAAACACTTATGGGGGAGAAACTGCTGTCTTTTTAGACCTGTCTTCTCTTCAAAGCTATTTAGCTTTGGTTAAAGTTCTAAGGAGAAAACTGAGGGGAATCAGTCTAGGTCAAGAAGTCACTTTGCCTTATTCTGTCAAGTAACCTAGAGTAAACATGACTTGTTAAATACTGAACAGAGTATGCCCAGTTTAGTATCTTTATAGTCTCTAACCTGAAACTGAGCATGCTTAGAAATGCATCCCTTAAACCAAGCATGCTAAAACGTGTGCCTGTTCCTTTGCATGTTTTCCTTATGAATGTGCTTTGATTCCTTCTATACCAACTGTTTCCTCTCTAGGCTCAGGGCAAGCATTGATGAGGAAATGGCTCCAGTGATTGTTTTATTTCCTACAAACACTAAGTCTTTTCCCATTCTTTCATCTCCTGGGTGGGTTTGGGGGGCGTCATATTAACTAACATGCAAAGCCGGCGTTTTCCAAGCACAAGCACACAGTGGAGGAATATAAAAGGGTAGATTTTCACCTGTAGCAGAAAGGTTCTGATGAGTTTCAAGCAAAGGGGCAACGAGGCTCACTGGTCATATAGGATTCATAACTGATGAGGACCACAAAGGTTACTGTGGGGAGAAGTGAAATGGATGCGACAACTGATACGTGGGTTTGAGAGTGATTTTGACATCTAAGACTGTTTGTATCTTATCTCATTCAGTCTCATTAAGGCAGCATATCAAAACGGTGGTACTCAAAATAGGTTTACAGTACCGGTATTATAATCTGGGAATTAGAATTACAATTTCCTGAGCTCTTCTGCAGGCCTATGATGCTAGAATGCCAGGGCCACTTCTAGGTGACTCTGAAAAGTAAAGCTGAAGAGCCATTCTCAAGAGAAAAAAAATTGACTCCAAAACCATGACTATAAAAAGGTAGTGTCTTAGTCAGTGTTCTATTGCTGCAAAGACACACCATGACCACAGCCACTCTTATAAAAGAAAGCATTTAATTGCGGCTTGTCAGCAGTTTCAGAGGTTTAGTTTCTTGTCATCACAGTGGGGAGCATGGTCGCATTCAGGCAGACATGGTGCTAGAGAAGTAGCTGGGAGTTCTACATTTGGATCTGCAGGCAGCAAGGAGAGAGAGAGAGAAAGAGAGAGAGAGAGAGAGAGAGAGAGAGAGAGAGAGAGAGAGAGAGAGAGAGAGAGAGAGAGAGAGAGAGAGACTGGGCCTGGCTTATGGTTTTGAAACCTCAAAACTCACTGTCCTGGGAATCTTATCTATGTTATGGCCCAAGAGATAGGAGTTCCCTTTCAACTGGTCATAATGGATCATAGAGTTCCTTGGTGAACTTGAAAAAGAGACGTCCCTCCGGGAGAAGAGGCAGGACTGGAAGGTTTGCTTGGTCTTTTTCAAGCCAGAAAGCTAATGGTGGCCATTTATTTTAAGGTCGTTTGTGATTATCTCAAGATTTTATCTTTAATATTTGTCCCCGAGTTTTATTTTATAATGAATGGTAAAAGAAATCACTTTATCTAGTGCCCACGTGGGGCCTTGTTAAACCACAACAAAGGTGGCATGATTCCACCATGCCAACCGCCGCAACCGCAGGTGCCCTTCCCCAGTCCCTCTTTCCCCAGCCCCTCTGAACCTGCTTTCTTACATATGGGGATTTTTTGCTGCTGGTCCCTCAGGCACAAATCTCTGGCTCCTAAGAGTTCATTCATGTTTCCACTGCTACCCTCCCAGGCCAGTTCTGCTCAGCACGCCTAAGTGCCAGGGCAGAAGCTAGTCTGGCTGCCTTGTGCGTTCACTCTTGGCATGCTGAGCCTGAGCAGCCTTGGTGCTGGGCCTGTTCCACCTGCTGGTCGGACATTGTCACTACATCTGGTTACCTTTGTACAACCATCTTTTCGAGCACTGGCGTTTATTTTAAATGGGAATTTTAAATGGCGAACTAGGCCATGAGGTTAATTAATTAGTTAAAATAAACACATAAATAATTTTAAAAAGAAAGAAAAAGAAGGGGGAGGACAATATTAAAATCTTCCCCATGTTAAATTTGGACATATCACAATGCAGAAAATTAGGACCCTGTATACTGCTACCATAGACGGGATGCAAACACAAAAGATAAAAGAAGGTATAAACAAATTAGCTGGGAGCGACTTAATGTCAGTCATAATTATTGTCAGTTTAGTAATTCATATTTATCCTTAAAATGATTTGATAACCGTGCCATATATGAGAAATTAGCTTAGAAGATACAAACCTTAGAAAAACTTACTATTCATAAGATACAAGCCTTAGAAAAGGTTACTGCTGTTAATATACAAGCCTTACAAATACATACTAATGAAAATAATAAAAATGTGACTGACAAATTATAAGCCTTAGAAGTACTTACTAATGGAAATAATAAAAATTTGATAAGATACAAGCCTTGGAAAAACTAATAAAAATATTCATACACAGACGAATTCAGAGCAGAACCAGCCTCACCATTACATTATAAGATTGAAAAGGAGCATCCCAAGGTTATCAAAAAACCAACTTTGATTTATCCAGTCACCATAGAGTAACAAGCATCAAGTGATAGGCATCCTCAAGGCTGTGGAAGAGCCTACTGGAATCCTGCTGAAATGTTAGATGTGAGGATAATTAAGGAAGCAATAATTCCATATGGTATGCATTCACCTTTTTACATTACATCCATGGACAACTAGTAATAGATTTATTCCACAAGATTTAAAAGATTTGGCTACAGGAATATTGGAAGCTGGTCCTCAGTAACAATGGAAGACTTGGTGGAAAGATAAGGCTGGGGTTATCAAACAATGAAGTAGGGCTAGTGGTATTGAAATTTTCCAAGATCAGCCTCTTGGTGAAGTAGATTATACTGATTTGCAAAGAAGGTTTATTATATGACGAACACACCTTGGCTCTATGCCATACAGCAGGTTTGAATGCTTGGTGCAGGGCTGAAGAAACCAGAAATAGGACCAAGTCTTTTGCTACAGGCCCCAAAAGAAGCCTTCATTGATTTTTTTTAACTAAGATTGACTTCAGCTACAAATAAATGATATCACATCCAAAAGTTAGACATATATTAATTGAGTCTTTGGTTTTTGAAAGTGCTAATTCACAATTCAAAAGGATAATTAGGCCTTTAAAGGTGAGATCAGAACTCATAGATGAAAGGATCTGAAATACAGTCAATATTGAATCTAATACTTAGGCTGATACTTGGATAGGAGATGTGATTTCCAAAAACTTTAAGAAAAATAAAAATGTCAGATGTTTTAATTGTGGTAAATAAAGTTATCTAAAGGGGATTGTAGATAAGGCATTCCTAGAAACATTTTTTTTCTAGAGATAATCCAGTCCCCTGTTTTCTGGAGTAGGCGGAAGGTATGGCAAAAGCCGACATTGAACTGAATGCAGATCCAAAAGTGACAGACAAGGCAACCATTTGCCATTAGAAAAAGACTTGGCGGCGGCCGGGGTGGGGGGTGTCTTTCAGGTCCCTATGTCAAATTTGGTTCAATCATTCCCTGTCAGTATGGGGGAAACTCCTCCACAGAGCAATAAAAGGCCCTAATGTCTGCTGATAAAAACCATACTGCTCTGGATGACAGACCAGCTTCAGTAGGTAATACAAAATTTTTAAGAGTCCATAAAACAAGCATTTTGTCAAACTTCTATAAATGACCAAAACCAAAGCTAAAAATATTGATAAATGACATTGTATTTGAAGGATTAATTGACACAGGCATGGATTTAACCATAATTTTGCCAAAATCTTGGCATCCAGATTGGCCTCTTCAGGAGGTAAATGTTCAACTTCTCAGGATTGAAACTTTATCTCAGGAAAAACAAAGTTTCAGATAGGTCAAATGCACAGGGCAAGAAGGACATAAAGGAAAATTAAAGCCATCTGTGACTAACATAGCAATGAATTTATGGGGATGTTATTTATCACAGTAATGGAAAACACAAGTGAACATTCCTCCAAACTCAAAAACAAACCATGAAGTATAAAATGCTTCTGAGAGAAATATCAGAAGATATTCTTAAGAGCAGTCACAGACCTCAAGTTGTACATAAACAGGAAACAGCAGCTAGTAATCTTTCAAAGGTACCAACAGCCTTACCTTTAAAATAGTTAACTGACAAACCTGTCTGGCTGGAACAATGGCCTTTAACATCAAAAAAATTACAGGCCTTAGAAAAGCTGGTAAAGGAGCAGCTAAATGCTCAACATATTGAAGAATTGACCAGTCCTTGGAATTCTCCTATATTTGTTATTAAAAAAAATCTGAAAAATGGAGGATGTTAACAGATGTGAAAACCATAAATAAAGTAATTCAGCCAATGGGCTCTTTACAACCTGAAATTCCCTTGCCTTTGCTGTTACCTAAAGGATCATCTATTATAATGATTGATTTAAAAGACTGCCTTTTTACAATGCATTTATAAGAATAAGGTAGAGAAAAATTTGCCTTCATGTTACCTACTAATAATAATTCCCAGCTTATTAAAAGATATCAATGCAAAGTTCTCCCATAAGGGATGCTTAACAGCAGAACCTTGTGTCAATATTTTGTACAACAGCCTTTGAAAACATTTAGCGAACAGTTTCCTCCATCTATAATTTACTATTATATGGACAATATCTTCCTAGCTGATTCAAACCAGATACCTTAGGAAAAATGTTTGAAGAATAAAGAAAATATTGCCTTGCTGGGGATTACAAATAGCTCCTGAAATAATACAAATAGGAGAGCCTATTAATTGTCTATTATATAAAATAGATTTGCAACCACAAAAGGTACAAATCAGGAGAGATCAATTGCGGACTCTTAATGATTTTCAAAAACTGCTGGGAGATATTAACTGGCTACAGCCCACAAATTGGATTAACAACTCAAGAACTAAGTAATTTATTTCAAACCTTTCAAGATGAAAAGGACTTAAATGGTCCAAGAAAATTATCAGCTGAAGCTGAGAGAGAATTGGTTCCAGTAGAAAAAAAAAACAGAGGATGTACATGTGAATCACTTGGATCCAGAGCTTGACTATATCCCAATTACTCTACCTTCTACTCATTCTCTTAAAGGAATTCTTATGCAGAGAGAATGTCATATTTTAGAATGGATATTTTCCCACACAAACAGTAAAAACAAAGACCTATCTAGAATATTTTTCTGAATTGATTCTGAAAGGAAAACTGAGACTTCAATAATTAACAGAAATTGACTCAACTTTCACTAATGCTGAATTTTCCTCATTATAGGAAGAAAATGAATGTTGGCAAAGAGCTTGCAAGATTTTTTTTTGTGGGAAAGATTAACAACAAATATTCCAAAAGTAAGAAACTTCAATAAAAAGTTTTTCTTATAAAAAGAACCAATTGGGTCCTTCCTCACATTGTGCAGGGAACACCAATGTCTAGAGCCCCTACATTCTATACTGATGGAAATACATCAGGAAAGTTAGGTTATGTGTCAGGAAATTTAAGTAAAGTGGCTCAAAGCCCTTATGATTCCATTCAGAAGTCAGAATTATATGCTATTCTAATGATATTATTAGATTTTCCAAAAACTCTTAATATAGTTACTGCTTCTCAATAAGCAGGAAAAGTTGCTTTATATATTGAAACCACCAAACTTATTTCCAATGATTCAGAATTAACTTTGTTATTTATTTAATTACAGAAAATAGTCAGAAATAGAAATCATCTCTTACATATAACACATATCAGATCCCATACAGGCCTACCAGGCCCACTAGCACAAAATAATGATGAAATTGATCATCTATTGGTAGGAAATGTGCTAGAATTTAATAAAATATTTAATAAAATAGTCTCAGAATTTCATAAGAAACACCATGTTGATAACAAAGATTTAAAGAAAGGTTTTTCTATCACTTAGCAAGAAGCCAAGGATATTATAAGAAAATGTCTTACTTGTTCCCTATATAACCAAACACTACTACCTGCAGGAGGTAGTCTTAAGTGTACTCAAAGAAATGAAATTTGAGAAATGGAGGTGTTTTCATTTTGTGGCGCTTGCAAAATTAAAGTATGTGTACCATACCATAGGTACATATTCAGGATTTCAATAGGCAAATGCTTTGAGGCTGATTCTGTAATCACACACTTACTAGAGGTTATGGCCATTATGGGAATATCTATATAAATTAAGACTGACAATGTTCCAACATATGTCTCTAGTAAAATGAAGCAGTTTTTGTTTTTGTTTTGTTTTTTTTGTTTTGTTTTTACATATTACAACATAAAGCATATTATAGGTATACCACACAATCTTAGAGGACAAACAATTATAGAAAGATCTAATTACACTTTAAAAGAAATGCTTAATAAACTGAAAGGGATAATAAAGACTCCCCAGAGATAGATTGTACAATGCTTTATTAAATTTAAATTTTTAATGCTAATGAAAAGGGAACAACAGCTGCAGAGAGGCATTGGATAGTAGAAACACACACACACACACACACACACACATACACACACACACACACCAAAAAAAAAAAAAAAAAAAAAAACTACTGAACTAAATTAGCCTGTATACTTTAAAGAGGAGTTGAACTCAGAATGGGAATCAGGATATATGATTGGGGAGGATGTTTTGCTTTTGTTTCCACAAGAGAAAAAAAGCTATGGATACTATCCAAATTGATAAAGATTCAATTTGAATATGAGAGATCTTTTGATTAGGAGAGATGATAGTTCATCAAACAGCATGGTAATTCAATCTCCCAAAAAGGAAAACTTCCCAAAATTAAAGTTGGGGCAGCGTTTTGTTTTTGCCTTACCAGGAGAATAAAAGTATTCAACTAAGGAATCTAAAGATCTTTGGACTAATGAAGCACCTGAAGCAGAAGGGAAAATAATCAGGAAAAAAAATGTCCCAAGAAAAGGCATAAATTGGCCTAATGGTGTAGCACATTTCCAACATGGTAAAATTTAATAAATCTTTTAAAATGTTTGTTTTTACTCTCTTCTACAGATATGTTAAGCAGTGGTTTTCATGTAGTCCCAACTCAAAAACTAAAACTGACTTTGGAATTGGAGTGTGGCTCTCTCATTCTCTAAACCCAAGCATGTTTGTTAAAAGAAAATCCAAAGTGTCTTCCTCATATCAGAAGTACAACCTGGTATGGGTTTAAGTTTTTCACGGTGAATGATGAACATTTCTAACAATGACCTTTAAAGTCTCCAAAAGGAAGATGGGCCCCACAAGGACAATTCCACCTGGATTGTGGCAATGCCACTAAGCTGACAAACACCATCTAAAGATTAGCTTTGGACTACAAACTGCTCAGGGAAATTTCAAGGCAGTTAGTTAAGATGGCTCAGCCTCCTGAACTACTCTAGCCAGGACTTCAGACAGCTTTGCATTGTCCCTTCATACCAAGACTGGACAACAGCTAGATTCCTCAGAACTTGACTGCTGTGGATAGTGTTCTATATAAATAAAACACCGATTGGCCAGTAGTCAGGCAAGAAGTATAGGCAGGACAAACAGAGAAGAGAATGCTGGGAAGTGGAAGGCTGAGGTAGAGAGATGCTGCCAGCTACTGCCATGAGAAGATATTAAGATACCGGTAAGCCACAAGCCACATGGCAATTTATAGGTTAATCGAAATAGGTTGATTTAAGATATAAGAACAGTTAACAAGAAGCTTGCCACAGCCATACAGTTTATAAGAAATATAAGTCTCTGTGCGTTTACTTGGTTGGGTTTGAACAGCTGTGGGCCTGGCAGGTGAGAGAGATTTGTCCTGACTGGGCCAAACAGGACTGGGGAAAACTCTAGCAACACTTGACCATTATCTCTGTTTTCTCTGGGTCCCCTAAAGATGCCAGTGCCCCATGTCATTAGGAAACAGTCTAGAAAATATGATACCCACATTCCCAAGAGGTGGGGTGAATGGTTTTTGGTTGTTCAGTGGATTATGGATGTTTGTCATTGTTCAAGGGAGTTGGTTGAAAGTTATTGCTGGTCATGGTCAGGAAAATACTATTCAAAGATTCAGGGATCTCTTTCTCAACAGAAAAGAGGAGATACACGAATGATAGGAGAAAGGAGTAGGTTGTTGAATCTATTTTAATCCCCAAAGCAACTACTAATCTCAAAAAAATTTTACATTGGTATGGATTTTTGTATATTGATGGAAATTTGAAGTTATTTTTGCTATACTGTAGGTTTCTACTTTTGTTTATGATATTTTTATGTATCAATACAAATTTAAGGTTATTTTTGTTATACTGTGCATATATTTCTATTTTTGTTTAAGGTATTATACCTATGCAGCAACTATGCAGCTTCTTTAATTATGTAATGCAAAGTTTTAGTCCTTATAAACTATTTAGGTTAATAAAGAAATACATGTTAATAGTTAGTCCCCCATAACTATCAAACTTATAGCCATATTAAGTATGTTTCCAAGGTCATATTCTGTAGGTCTTTGAAGTATTTGATAATCACCTATCTATCATACACTTCAGAGACCTACAGAATACAGCATTTAAAATGTTTTAATGGCATATGCTTTTCTTGACAATGAGATACGTCTGTTTCTGGCAGCACTGATCCACTTCAAAAAAGGATCACGGGCATCAAAAAACTTCCATATTGGAGTTTACTTTGTGGCAAAAGCTAGCCATATGGGGAAGAATCTGCCCTCATGTCGGCTGCTAACACTATGCTATCCAAACAGACAGACATGACACAAGACACATGACTGCTGAACTTTGACAAAACAGGATAGGACAGTCCTTCAAAATTTCCTGATTCACAGAAAAGTCTGTCCTATATTCTAGGTCTACAGGCTGAAGATGGATGCCCCAACACTGCAGAGAAAACTAGGGTGACTCTCCAAGCAGCCAGCTCTTTCTATCATTTCTCTTAATTTTGAAAGTTGCTTGTTCTGTTCTTCCAGTATACTCAGGTAATATTATATCCTTCTCAGGTCTTTAAAGGAGTAGAAGACTAGATAGTTACAGTTACAGTTCTCCTTAATCTTGGTAGAAAGTAAATTAGGTATGAAACTTTGAACTTTTCAACAGAGTTTTTTCTCTAATTTGTAAAATAGAAATTGACAGGACATTGTGAATATATTTACTTGATAATTGTTCTTGTTGTATATAGTTTCATTTTGTTAAAGTTAATACCTTTCCTTTGGATAATCATTCTTACTGTATATAGTTTTACTATGTTAGTTAGACCCTTTCCTCTTTAATTAGCCAAAAAGAGGGAAGTGTTATGGGAATCTTATCTATGTGTGGCTCTATATCCAATGGAGTCAGGCATTAGTTCAAGAGGAGGGTTCACAATCAGCTGGTCAAAATGAATCATAGAGTTCTCTGGCAGACTCAAGAAAGAGAGGCCCCTGGGAAGAAAGAGTGGGGCCAGAAGGTTTTCTTGGTCTTTGTTGAGCTGGGAAGCCAACAGTGGCAGTGTGTTTCATGGTCATTTGTGATAATCTCAGGTTTTTATCTCTAATATTTGTCCCAGGCTTTTATTTTATAATAAACAGTAAAAGAAATCACTTTAGCCCACACCCAGTGACACACTTCCTCCAATAAGTCCACATCTACTTCAATAAGGCCACATATCCTAAACCTTCTCAAATTGTACCAGTCCCTAATAACTAAGCAATCAAGTATATGAGTCTATGGGGGCCATTCTTATTCAAACCACCACAGGTAGAGATGTGGTTTGGATGTAACTGTACTCAGAGGGTAAGGATCTGGAAACCAACATGCTTAGAAAGAGAGCAGGCACCTGCCTTGTTTGTACCGCAAACATAATTCAGACTTTTCACATTCTGGATCATACTATCAACAATGTGCTCCTGGTGGGATAATTAGCAGCTTGAACAAAATGTATTTAAATTGTAGCTTGAAGGACAAAAATAGCTACTTTAAAATTTGTTGGTAATTAGTAGGTAAAACAATGACTTTCATGGAAAAGAAAAGCAATAAAACACACATTTCTAGAACTACCTAAAACCAAAGAGTGACTCCCAGTCTCTTATTCTTGTGACCCTATGAACAGAAAAAGTCTGAAATCTTTGATAGTCAACTCTTCAGTGTTCAGGTTCAGATAACTCCTGGGTGAGGTGGGGGAGGAGGTTAGGGAATAGGGTGTGGAGGAGGCAGCTTCCAACTCTGGCCTTTCATTAAGTAATGGAAAAACCCCCTAAGTCTTTCAAATGACTTCTACAGTTAAAAGAAAAGTCACAGACAACAGCGTGTGGGTGGTTATTTCTTCCTAATACACACATTCCAATGTGAGCAGCTGCCCAAAAAGGAATAACACATATCATGCTTTACGTCTCTCTGGTCAGTGCCTGGATTTTTATAACCAATGACTCATGCTACTCTGGGAAGAACACAATTTCCACACTGCCAGGCTTGCATTACCTTATTCTTCAATAATACTTGACTAAATTGACTCAAATTTCAAAATTTGCTTAGAGCCATCAGCTCCTTTCTCTCCCAGTTTTCCGACCTTGACCCTCTGAGGTGCGCCTTCTACTTCCACTTCACTGAAAGTATCCTTAATCTTTCCTGGTTCCTGTTTGTCTTCATCCTGGGAAGCATGACACCCTTAGCTACCTTATCCAGGGACTGGGGTGTTATGCCAGTTCACTAGCACATAACTATGTCAAATATTCAGAATCAAAGGCTAAGATTTCAATCTCAACTTTAATCCCAGGAAATACCCATGAACACAGAGAGAACATGGAAATTCAGTGTGATGGGATTTGTGATGTTCTATGACCAAGAGCACAGATTATCAAACACCAAACAGACTTCATCCCAAAAGGAAGAGTTCCACACTGTGTGGGAATTTAGAGAAAGTGGGAAAGTGGTATAGAAAATTTGCATGTCCAAAAGAGAAAACCAGATGCAATGCAAGAGTAACAAGGAAAGCAGACTGTCATACTGCCAACTTCCAGGCCAAAGAAAAGCCAATGGTTCCAATGCACAGACCAGCTGCAGGAAGAGACTCCAGATGTAGGAGCAATATGTTTCTAACCAGTCACATTGTATGAGATCTCAGTCAAAGTGATAACTGCATATAAAATGTTCATTTTCTTGTCTAAATAGCAGAATCATCCCTCAGATAGGAAAGGAAACAACTAGTGACTCTTACTCTGGACTTGATTTTTACTCCAGAAGCAAGAGACTATTATGTAAATCTAAACAAGCCATTTGTTTTAGAAACTAAACATTATTTGGAAGACCATTTATGTTGGATGTGGATATTTACTGCATTCATGGCTTTTTGAAAGCATTAAAAATAGCAAAGTTTCATCATCAATAATTATTTTTCAGAGGAAGTAACAGAAGTCCAGAGAACATGTAAATCTGATCAATTGATCAGGTAACTCCTTTTCCTATACACCAACTCAAACTAGGTGGTGACTGACGATACTATTAAATGCTAAATATAAATAGCATTTAAGGCTTTACTGAAAATGGTGTATTACAACATTACTGTACATAGGATTCCCTGAAAGGCTTTTTTAAACTTAAAATTGTGAGACACATTCCAGAAAGAGTTTTTTGTCTCAGTAGATTGGTGGTTCCTATGGGCTGGTGCTATAGTGTTTTTACCACTTGAAGACCAACAGAGCCAGTGAAAGATATAGTATCAAGCTGAATTCCCTGAATTAAATCCTACCCACAAAATGGGAGGACTAGTGGTTAACTTCTAGCTATTCACTCCTTGGTTGTCAGCCTAGTCTATCTGTTGTATAGGATGCTGCACAGTCTGTGTACAGACTAGTGAATAGCATAACAAAGCCTGATAACTTTAAGTATGTTAATGCATAGGTAAATATAAGCCCCTTATTAAATAACATTTTATTTAGTTTGGAAATCACGGGACATTCCATCTTACACACATTCTTTGATTTCCGTTGCTTGATATTTTTTCAGTTGTGAAATCCATGACTGAATTGCTGAACACAGAAAAAGCTGGAAGGAACTTTCAATTCTGAATACCTTCCATACCCCAAGGTTTGAAAAACATCTGTGTTCAGACTCCTTCTTCACTAGATTCCGTTTGTATTAACCCGAGCCTCCCAAAAGAATGTCGGTATTTGTTAAAAGTGCATCCAGTATTGAGAAGCGGTAACCTTTGCGTCGACAGGTCTTGAGAGGGCTTAGCTCTTTCCCATCATCTTCCAAGCATCATCAGCTGACAGCTACCCACTTGGCAATTTCCCCTCACACGTTGAGCTAATTAGACGATGGGCACTGGGGCCTAAGCACACTGAACACACTTGAAAGATGATGCTATGTTATAATAAATACTAATGAACTAGGCCTTTGCTTCACTATCTGAAGAGTATAATATAAGTTGGCAGGTTAAATGTTAAATACTTTTATGATCACCTTCACGGTTATTAACAACAAATATCTCTCCAACATGTACAGCAAATACATATAAAACATACACACCATAACGAGGGGCTTTACAGGCACTGGAAAAGTAAAGTGGGACTTAGGATACTTTGTATACATGACCACTAGTGTTTGAATTCTGTATTTTCCCCCAGAAATAATGACACAGGATAGTCCTGGCAAATCCTTTGGAAGGTATCAAAGCATAGGAGATGGGATGGAGTATACATCTGTTGTATAGGATGCCGCAGTCTGTGTACAGACTACTGAATAGCATAGCAAAGCCTGATAACTTTAAGTATGTTAATGCATAAGTAAATATAAGTCCCTTATCAAATAACATTTTATTCAGTTTGGAAAGCATGGGACATTCTATCCTACACACATCCTTTGATTTCCATTGCTTGATATTCTTAGTTATGAAATCTATGACTGAATTGCTGAACACAGAAAAAGCTGGAGGTACCTTTCAATTCTAATTGTATGATTGTTTCCTTGATTTTTATAGTCCTAAAGAAACTACTTCCCAAATCAATAGGCTAGCAGGCCAAGAACAACATGCTTTATCATCTTATTTTTTCTTCAGGACCATCTCCAGAAGCCAACTGGTAAATATTAACAGATTTCATAAAATTGATAAGTTTTGATGATACGGTATATATCCATTCAGAATGAATAAAGATTACCTTCATGATAAAAGGCTGTATACAATATTGGTGAAGATTAGTTTTGGGTATTAACATTATTAGATTAAGAATAGACTAGTGAATCTTTCAACCCTCATCAGATACTGATAAACGTTAGGGTCCTGAAGAATTCCCACAAAAGACTACTATCCATGTATGCAATCAACAAGAATGTTTATCATATCAGCATGCTGGGACCATTCATCCTACAGGAAGGGAAAATGGCAACAATCCCAAGAGGGATGTGTGTGCTTCTTTTAAGCACAGCTAAGGGGAGTTTCAGGTACAGTTAGGTCATCTCAGATATTACTGGTTTACATAAGTGGCAATCATATCAGTACATTCTAATTAGCTAGGGCTAGCAAGGACTGGTTAAAGTTATAGTTTTTTTCTGTGGGGGGCATACCTGGAAAAGTCCCATGCTTTGTCCTTATTTGGTTATTACCTTGAGATAATGACTGTGGCGGCTGACTTAAATCTGGTACACACTATATCCCTCTTCCTTGCTGTTAGGGGCATTGAAGATTGATTGTCCTTTGTTCATGGCTTCCTCAGAAATTGCTTGCTCAGTCTCAGGAAACCGAAACTGAAGCCTGATCTCTGACAGAAGACTGAGCAACCTGTTGTGGAGTCTGCTTGGTCCTCTCAATAAATACAGAGCACTACAACTGGTCAACATGCAGAGAATTACATTCCTGATCCAAAGAACTAAAGGAGTCACTTAGAAAAAGTGACATTGGATCATGCAACTCTCTTATTTATAATTTCTATCAGCGTTGTACTGTGTGTTAGAAATAACCCTATATCAGGTGCTTTGAACATCTGCATCATCTAGCCTCTGTCTACCCATAAGTGGAAAGATGTTTACTCATCCTCTGTTTTTCTTGTCCTATTATATCTGGACCCTGTTCTTTGCCATGGGACCACATACCCCATGCTGAGTTTCTTGCCTGTGTGCAGAGATACAGCTCCTTCCTTGAATGCTACAGTGTTGCTTCATCTCCTGGTTGTTCCTTCACATTTAGTCTCAGCTAGTTCCACGAAGAGACCTCATCTTAACATCCTCAGTTAGTAGACACCCCCTTCCCCCCATCATTGCTGTAGTTTGGAGAACTGTCTCCCAAAAGCCCATGGTTTAAAAGCTTGGCTTATGGTCTGTAGCATTATTGGGAAGAAGGTGGAAAACTTTAGAAGTAGAATCTAACATCTAACAGGGGAAAATTAGGTTCCTGTGGATGTCCCTCAGGGGAGACTGTGAGTCTAACATTCTTCTGTTGGCCTCCCAGCAGCTCTGAGGTCAGCAGTTCCTTAGGATGTTTTGTTTCTTCCATGTTGTGGTGTCTCACCACATCCTTAGAAGCAATGTACCAATGGTCATGGACTGTACTCTCCAAAACCGTAAGCTCAAATGAAAAGTTCAACTTTTGAAGTGGATTATCTCTGTATTTTGTTAAAGGTAATGAAGAAACGCCACCTCCAAAGGCTGTTCATTGATTTCCTCCCTGAAGTAATTGTAAGTGTGGTAGTTCCCCGTTTGTTGTAATTAACATTTCTGTGTTTACTTGACCATCATCACTCCTCGGCTTCACATGAGAATATATAACATTCCTCATTATGTCATACTCAGTAGCTATTAGAAAACTCATGTCCAGTATTTCTGAGATTATGCTAAAATTTATAGTCAAAAGTATTAAAATTCTACTTATAATATCTTAAAAAAGTCTCATCTCTATAAGTGAAATGAGATGTAAAGCACATTTTAAAAAATCAGTTCTGCTTAGTTGTCCCTGGAAACATTGTTACTACGAAGAATTCAAACACATAGGAAGCTGTAGCAATGAGATGGAATCTATTTGGGGACAACATAGAAAACTTCTAACAAGGAGTGAAACATTTCACTCTCTTACTTTAAACATTTTTTTTTGTTTTTCTTTTAGTTTACACCAGATTACAATATAATTACATCATTTCTTCCCTTTCCTCCCTCCAAACCCTCCCATATGCCCCTCTTTGCTATCTTTCAAATTCATGCCATTTTTTGTTACTATATGCAAATATATATGTATATCCATATCCATTCCTAAATATAACCTGATCAGAATGCATAATGTTACTTATAACCTGATCAGAATGTACAGTATTACTTATATATATGTTTTCAGGGCCAACTATCTGACATTTAATGATCAATTGGTGCACTTTTCCCTGGAGAAAACTATTTTTCTCACTCAGCATTCATTAGTTGCCTTTGTGTAGTGGTGAGGCCTCCCCCATCATTTTGGCATGTTTGTTGAAATTGTCCCTGTTCAGGTCATGTTTGAGCAGTCATGATAGTAAGACTTCATGGATGTAGTCTCTGATATTCCTAGGAGACACGATTACATAGGAAAGATCCCATGGCTCTTAGAATCTTTCTGCTCCACCCTCTTTCTGCAACATTCTCAGAGTCAAAGGGGCAGGAGTGTTTTGTAGACGCATCACATTTTGTTTTATTGTAGTGAGAATGCTTAGCACAAGAATTTTTTCCCCTTAAGGATGTTTCAGTGCATATAGCATTCTTCTGAATATACATAAAAATGCAGTGTGGCCACTGATCAATAATAATTCCCAATTTCTCCCGCTGCTCTGTCCTAGACTCCACTATACTACGTTGACTTAATGAATCTGTTTGGCATTTGTGTAAATGGAGCCAGGCATTCCCTGTCCTTCTGTGAAGGTTTACTGTGCTTAGTAGAATGTCCTCCATTTTAATCTGTATTGTCTCACATTGCTAAATTGACCTCCTTTGCAAGGTAGTGCTTTGTTCTTTATGCATTTATGTTGTGGAGTGTAGGTTGTCTCCACTTCTGGGTTATTGTGAACAATGACACAAGGAACACGGTAGTGCAAAGGTCATGATTTCATTTTTTTTTTTTAGATTTATGTCCAGATATGAGGTAGGAGAGCATATGGTAGTCCTATATTTAAAACTTTTAAGAACTTCGTATAAGTTGCACCATTTTGGATTCCCAGCAAGTGTGCAAGGATTCATTTACTTTATTTTGAAATTTTCATTTTAAAAAAGAATCTCCAGAAATATTCAATGCAATCTTGGGCAATGTCAAAACCAAACTCTTTATGTTTTAAAAATATTGATGTTGAAAACCCATAGCAGCTTTTCATCCAGCCTCTTGCTCAAAGGCAGCACACACAAAGAAAGAGGTCTGATTGTAGTGAATATTTTCAAAAATCCAGTGTCACATGAGAAAAGAACCCCAGTTCAAAACCGCTTAAAGCATGTGACAATTTTCACTTCAAATTTGTAATGCCAAAGTAAAAAAAAAAGAAAGTCATGCCAGATTTTCTTTGGATTTACAAGGTCTGCCATTTAAGGAGAAAGGGAAAGTAGTAATTAAAAGATGTTAACAAATTTCGGCAAATGGCAGTACATAATGTTAATCACCAGGGCTGTGAACCATGTGGATCTGGGCTCTCCATGTGATCTTTAAATGATTGGGAAATACAAGTGCACTTGTCTGTTCTTCTGAAATGTGTAAAGCAGAAATGCAGTAAGAAAATTGTTTTGGCTTCCTAAATACTTCCTGTGAACTTTGGGACTTCAATCTGTTTCTTTGTATACACAGTTCCTAAACAGATAATAACCTCAGAGGCGATATATGTACTCTAAAAGTCGAGTCTCCTGAGATTTTTTTCATTCCTAACAATTTCAATCAATATTCTATGCAAACAGTTTCTATTTATAGACATCTTGATAAGAAAAAATTCTAGGGTAGTTTCTATTACAATAGTCATTCTATTTGACCTATCTTTGAAAAATGTAGTAATCAATGCTGATTTCCACATTCTCGTTTTAGTGACTGATTAAGAGACCACATAAATGGATGATATTATTCTGAAAGTCTCATTTTTTTTCTGCTAATGGCAGTGTTACAAACCTCACAGATTCCTATGGTTATACTGTCATGCTATGCGTAGTTACATTTTGGTCAATGGTAAACTGTATATGTGTTATTAGAACCGAAATATTGACTCAGTGGTGGTGTATATATCTTAATTTATGTAACAAAATTATATTTTTTTATACATGTATAATATATACGTCTGTGCAATCTATGTGTATATATGATGCACATGAGTATGCACATGTGTTGATGCACTCACATGTGTGTGTATATCCCACATACCATTGCTGGTTGTCCTTCTCTATGACTCATCATCTTATTTTCTTAGATAGGGTCTCTCACTGAGTGTGGAGCTCCCTTTTTAGCAAGGCTGGTTGGTCTGAAAGTTCCTGGAATCTGCCTGACTCTACTCCACAGTGCTGGGATGTAGCTGGAAGTTTTCCTTTGTCTCGCCTGGCCCAGAGTCGGGACACATCTCTCTCACTCACATCCCCCAAGTAAGCACACAGAGGCTTATATTAATTATAACTGCTTGGCCATTAGCTCAGGTTTATTACTGACTAGCTCTTATACTTAAATTAACCTATAATTTTTATCTATGTTTAGCCATGTGACTTGGTACCTTTTCTCAGTTCTGCCCTCATATCTTGCTTCCTTTGTGTCTGGTTGGTGACTTCTGACTCAGCCTTCCTCTTTCCAGTATTCTCCTTGTCTGTTTATTCTGCCTTTACTTTCTGACTAACTACTGGCCAATCAGCATTTTTTTATTAACCAATCAGAGCAACACACATTCACAGCACATAGAGCAATATTTCACAGCACCTCCCCTTTTCTATCTAATCAAAAGGAAGGTTTTAACTTTAACATAGTAAAATTACATATAATGGAACAGTTATCAAGCAAGAATTACAGTTACAATATCTACTTTATTTGTATTTGGCAAAATTAAATAAAATATTCTATCATAACCAAGGAAAACCATAATTATAACTATCTAGTCTTTAACTACATCAAAGACCTCAGAAGGATACAATATTATCTAAGTAAAGAGGAAGAGTATTGTAAGCAATTTCCAAAAATCTAGAATTACAGAGACAGCTGTCTGCCTGGACAGTCACCCAAAGTTCCTCTGCATTGCTGAGGCATCCACCTTCAGTAGTTTCTTCTGTGAAGCAGGAACCTGAAGAACCATCTTGCCTTGTAAAGTTCAATGGTCATCTTCCTGTGGGTCCTGCATGTCTAGTTGATACAACGTTTTGTCAAACAGTCCAAGCAAGAAAAGTTTCTTGCCTAAATGGCTATTTTTGCCAAGAAGAAGATAAACTCCATACGGAGTGTCTCTGATGCCCATCTTTTTCTCTGAAGTAAGTCAGTGCTGTCAGGAACAGATGTGTCTCATTGTCTAGGAGAGTCTAAGTTTTTAAAAGATTATAAATGGCATATTCTATAGTTCTTTAAAGTGTTTGGAGATTATCTACATAATTGAATTATATCTATGTATACCTAGAAGACTTAACATGACTATAAGTTTGACTATCCTAGAAGACTAATTATTAATTTGATTTCTTAATTATCCATTACAATTTAAATGAGCTGCACAAACATAATACCTTAAACAAGAGTAGAAATATACATACAGTATAACAAAATTAACTTTAAATTTGTATGAGTAAACTAAAATCTATACGAATGTAAAACATTTTAAACAAGTTACCCTTTAAAAGTAGGTTCAACAACCCACCCTTTTATCATATCATATCTATATCCTATATTTCCATATCATATTCCCTTTCTTCTTTTGGAAAGATATTGACTATGATTAATAACAATTTGTAACCAACCATCTACACAAAGGTAAATACCCATAATTCATTTTTTTGAGAATATGGGCATAGTTTTCTAGCTACAATATATTTTCCTGCTCATAAAGAGTGCTGTATTTTAAAGAATATCCTGAGAAAATTGAGAATTATAGTCAATTTCTAGCCAGAATAGTCCGTGAGGCTGCATTATCTGAACCAGTTGCCTTGAAACCATTCTGGATGATGGATCATCTGGGCCATGGTGTCATTGGAGGTCTTGGCTGGTCAAACCATATTAGCCTGGAAGCAATCCACAGGTTCTTCTGTAGAAACAAAAGCAGAACCTTTTTTTCCAAAGCAATTTATCCTTAGACATAAATTTTGAAATCGAGATACCTTTGAAATATACATATTGATTTAACTCAGCAGTTTTTACAATCAAATGTGTCTCTGTATTAAAAAATCCCAATGACAATATAATTCAGACTCTCTGTGTGATATCCATCTTTATGTGGCTTAATTTTTATGTTATTTTTATTGTCTTTTTAAAGCCTTTATTTTTTTAAACTTTCTATTTCTTTATATGACTGTCTATATTCCTTTTTTTCCCTCTTCCAAGCCTATGTACATTTTTTAATACACATTGTAAACTGTTTAGGGTTTATCACATCTGAATCTATCTTGTTCTGAATCTATAATCCTTTTCTGACCAGGAGAGACTTTAAACTGCTAAACTATGTGGCTAGTACACAAAGCAGCAGCCTTGGCTGCTGACTCCACCCACCTCAGCTTCCCAATATGCTGGAACTACATTTCGTGCCAGCTTTGGAGGAACCATGCTCATTGATGAGTCTGGGGAACAGTGGGTCTATGCTTCCTTCAAAGCAGCATGTAGCCCAGAAACCTTTTTTTTAAAAAAAAAAAAAAAAACTAACAAAAGCTAAATCCACCACACAGCATAATGTGTGGTTTGGAGATGCCTCTGTGTACTGCAGCAGGAATCTGCCATGTTGCTTGGCTCAAACCCATGTGCCATTAAACCACCATACCGTAGTTCAAGTCTACATGCCGTGGTGTCTCTGCATCACAGCTTTCCTGAGAGACACAATTAGGAAGCTGTTCTTGGATTCATTTTAGAACCCCCCCCCCTTTTTCAAGCTTTCTTAGGTTTGGGGTGAAAATTCTTGTTCCACATTGGGTGCCATTTGTACCTGAAAGTTTTTCTGTGTCTCACCTGGCCCATGGTCAGGACAAATCTCTCCCATTTGTGTCCCCCAAGTAAGGACATAGAGGCTTATAATAATTATAACAGCTTGGCCAAGAGCTCAGGCTTTTTACTGACTAGCTTTTATACTTATATTAACTCATAATTTTTATCTATGTTTAGCCATGTGGCTTGGTACCTTTCCTCAGTTCTGCCTTCATGTCTTGCTTCCTTTGTGTCTGGCTGGTGACTTCTGACTCAGCCTTCCTGTTCCCAGAATTCTCCTTGTCTGTTTATCTCACCTATACTTTTTGCCTGGTTACTGGCCAATCATCATTTTATTTATCAACCTATCAGAGTAACACATATTCACAGCATATAAAATGATATTCCACAGCACTGGGATTATAGTTGCATACAACCATGCCCAGCTTTTATGGGGGTGTCAGGGATCTGAACTCAGGCCCGTGCTTACACAATAAGAACTGTATGCAATGAGCTATCACCCTAACTCCCCCATCCCAAATCATATCTGTTAGAAGCTGTATTAATGTAATCTCATCTGTTCCTTTTATCATGAAATACATTTGTTACCTTTTCATCAGACTCTAATCCGATCTTGAAATAGAGTTTATATGATGTGTTTTAATAGTTAAGTAAAGAATAACATGAATAAACATGCCAAAGTGGACAAGAAAAAGACTATGAGGCCTCAATCTAAAGAACTATAGGCCACTGAGGAAAGCTAGAAGAGATGGTCTTCTCCGGGGAAGATTACACTCATTGGTTGTCCAGTAACAAAACAGTCAGCTCTGAAATCATGTATATCAGTAACATTATATGAATGGTACAGGTTGTATTTAGGAATATATATGTATATACATATGTGCATTTAGTAACAAAGAAAAAAGAGACTGTGAATTTTAAGAAAAGTAGGAAGGGGAAAAAAGAGGGGATTATAATTATATTATAATCTCAAAATTAAATAAAGGTCAGCCATTATATGCACCACTTCCCTACAGCAATTCTACAACAGTGTGGAAAGTTGGCTCATTTAGAAACAGAAAGAATTTTGAGTTGTAACTCCCTCATTGTGAAGCTAAAATCCACAAAGTGTTTTTTCATCCTAGTTCTTTTGTACATATAAAATGATGCTTTGTGCCATTAATTTTAGTCCTGGCCCCTAGACTGCCCTGTGTTACCAGTAAGCCTGGGTTGACCCAAACCACATGGGAAAGAGGTTGAAAGGGGAGGGAACTGCCAGTATAGCAGAAGCTATCAGTCAAATACAAAGCCTTGAAAGTTGTGTAGTCTGCCGAAGAACACAGGCATTCAGGCTCCAGGTGATACAAACTCAGCTGAGACTTTGATGATGAAATCAAGATTTTTTTTTTTTTGCATTATTCCTAAGACTCTTCATGCCAGGGTGGGGAGTAGAAGATACCTTTAGTGATGTAATGTGACAGTCCAACTTTTAATAGTTGAAGAAACATAACTAAAAGGTTAAATATATTGTCTTTTTTACATACAAACAGCAGTTTTTCTTTTATTTTAAATTGTTGTCCTTTCTTGTCCCATACCTCAGTTCCCAAAATTTAATCTGTCTTTTTCAATAAACCTACTTATCTTTTCAAGTCTTGTTCCAAAACATCTTCTCTACAAAACCTTCTCAAGAGAAAGTGATTTCTTCTTTTGGCAAGTGGCTCAGATACTTTGGCATCTCTTTTTGTCCTTACCACATAGATACTATGGGCCTTTTTCATACTCTTGCCAAGCTGAAGGATCCTAGACACATCAAAGTCTCTCTTTGCACTTCCTAAAGGACACTGCTTTGGGTGTTCTCATTTTTTCAAGAGTTGTTTAATTAATACAGAACAAATTGCTTAAACTCATGAATGAAACTTGGTTACAACTCCTCTTGGTATTTTCAGTGTTGTTTTTGCTCCTGGTCCTCATTTGAAAAGGGCTTTTAAAAGGACAAAACTGGAGAGCTGGCTCTGCAATTAAGAGAACTTACCATTTTGCAGAGGACTTGGGTTAGGGTCTAAGAACCTTTACGCGAGCACACAACTGTCTGTAACTCCAGGTTGCAGAGGATCTGATCCTTGAAAACAGCTCTGGTGCTGTGAGTCTATGAGCATATTTACATATTCTGGCTGCCCTGGATACCAGGCACTCACATTGTGCACATACATACATGTAGACAAAAATAAAATGCATTAAAAAAACACAAATCTTTTAAAAAGAAGCATGCCAAAGCTTAAGAAGTCATTGTTAAAGCACTAATAATATCTGAGATTTTTGTTTTGAAAAAATGTAAAAGCTAAAAATACTGACATTAAATGAAAATAAAGCTAAGACTGGAAAGAGGATTTTACTTCATAAAAATTTAAAGAACTCTAGGGTAAATTAATTCAGGAATGCTATCATTCTTGAAACCCCATCATAATCAAAGTAAAAATAAAGATAAATACATTTTTTAAATTTATTTATTTATTTATTTATTCTGTTTTTTTGAGACAGGGTTTTTCTATATAGCCCTGGCTGTCTGGGAACTTGCACTGTAGATCAGGCTGGCCTCAAACTCACAAAGATCTGTCTGCTTCTGCCTCCCCAGTGCTGGAATTAAAGGCATGCACAACCACCACCACCAGGCTCCACATTTATTTTTTGGTTTTGGTTGTTTGTTTTGTTGTTGATATAAAGTTTTTCATAATAATTTTTATATAGTTTTTCATAATGTATTCATTTGAAATTATAATACAATTACATCATTTCTCCTTTTCTTTCCTCTCATGAACTCCCTTGCTCTCTCTCAAGTTCATGCCCTCATTTTCTTTAATTGATGTTGCACACACATACCAACACACCCCCACATACAACTCACATTCCTAAATACATAAATACAACCTGCTCATTTCATATAATATGCATATACATATGTGTGACCTCAGGTCTTATCACTTGGCATTGAATTTGCTATGTGATTCAGCTTTTTTCATTAAACTGACGTCTCCATCATGGCAAAAGATGTCATAAATATTCCATTCAGTTTGACCACACTTCAGAGCCTGCTGTTTCTAGAGACTTCTAACCTTCCTTTCCCTGAGGCATTTTCTTAGACAATGTGCAGTTGTAAACTTTTTCTCTTCTTCTTTGATATGTAAATCTGCTCACAGACTCACAGCACCAGAGCTGTTTTCAAGGATCTGGGGATTACCCTTTTAAAATAAAATCATCACAAGAGATAGTGTTTGTCTCTCTGTCTCAGGAGAGGAACCTTACTTCAACTGTAGAAATTACAAATGCAAACAACCCAGTCACACTGCCCAGTTAGCTCCCTAACACCCTGTATGGCCTTCCTATTAGCTCTTGCCAGTTTCTCCTCTGTCACTCTATTAGTGAGGTTGAGTTCAATCTCTCTCCCTATTGCATTCATCTTGAATAGACTCTCATTTGTCTGTTCAATAATATCTATGTAATTGATCTGTGATTTTTAACAACTCTGAGATTCCATCTTATACCTGTCAGAATGCCAAAGATTGAAAACAGAAATGATAGCTTAGTTTGGAGAGGATGTGGAGCAAGGGGAATACTCCTCCACTGTTGGTGGGAGTGCAAACTTGTACAGTCACTTTGAAAATCAATATGGCTGTTCTCAGAAAATAGAAATCAATCTTCCTTAAGAGCCAGCTATACCACTTTTGGGCATATACCTAAAGGATGCTCAATCATACCACGAGGACACTTGCAGCTTTATTTGTAATAGCCAGAACCTAGAAACAACCTAGATGCTCCTCAACTAAAGAATGGATAAGGAAAATGGGGCACATTTACACAATGGAGCATTACTCAGCTGTTAAAAACAATGACATCAGGAAATTCGAAGACAAATGGATGGAACTAGAAAAAAATCATCCTCATTGAGGTAACCTAGACCCAGAAAGACAAACATGGTATGTACTCACTTTGTAAGTGGATATTAACTGTAAAGTAAGGATAACTATGCTACAATCCATAGACCCAGAGAGGATAGGTAACAAGGTAGGCCCAAGTGGATCTCCCAGGAAAGGAGAAATAGAGATCTCCTGGTTGGACTGGGAGCAAGGGAAACTTCCACTAGTCTACAAAGATGGCCTCAGCTAAGACTCCTGGCAGCCCTGGATAGCCGGAACTGGCCATCCTTTGTGACCAGATTTGTGACTACCCTGTTTGTCAGTAGAAAGCATTCATCCAGTGACTGATGAAGGCAGATTCAGAGACGAGAGCCAAACACTGGACTAAGTTAGAGGAGTCTGACTGAGGAGAGGGAGGAGGGATTGTAGGAGCCGGGGGATCAGGGAGACTGAAGAAAACCCCACATAAATGGCTAATTTGGCTCATAGGAACTCACAGAATCAGAGTCTGAACCAGCAACCAGGAAGCCTGCATGGGACTGACATAGGCCCTCTGTGTATATGTGACAGTTACGTAGCTTGGACTTTTTGTGGGGCTCTTGGCAATGGGAACAGAGGCTTTCCCTGGTGCTTTGACTAGCTCTTGGGAACCTATTCCTCATGTTGGATTGCCATGCCCAAACTGAATACAGGGGGAGGTGCTTGGTCTTGTGGCAACTTGATATGCCATGCTTTGCCGATGCCCATGGGAGCCTGCCCCTTTCTGAGCAAACACAAAGGAAGGGTGGATTGAGGGAGTGGTGGAGGGGAGATGGGGAAAAGGAATGGGAGGAGAGGATGGAGGTGAGGCTGTGGTCAGGATGCAAAATAAATTAATTAAAAAAAATAAAATCACTGACATTTGACAGGAAAAAAATAATAGATACTATACTCAGAACAGAGATTTAAATATACTATGCTTTTAAAATCCATTCTACATAAGTTGGTCTAATCCACATCCTTCAAAAATTTGTTCATGGATGTCAGTATCAAAGACAGAAGGTAGACTTTAGTGAATAGAATGCTCAATCCAGGCTAATTTATTTCTTCATTTATTTTATTCATTAATTCATTTATTATATAATGTACTTATTTAGCATATTCTCAATACCAGGCATGGAGGACCAGCATTTATTATTAAAAAGATAATACTTGATCACTTTCCTTCTTTCCTTATGGACAATTGATTCTATAATGAGATGGCACTGAGAGGACCAGGCAAATATCATGACAGCCTGCCCTAATAACTCAGTTAAGAAGTAGGCCTTAATTCCTGCTTCTTGAAACTGGACAGGCAGTTTGTGAGAAAACCAGGAACAAAGAACAATTCATCACTGGTGCCCCAACAACAGGTACAGGGGAGATAGGATGAACCAAGTCTGGTCCACTGAGCCAGCCCCCATGGTAAATGTGTACTAGACCAGCCAACCTCCAGAGAAGCTCAAGGACAAAGCCTGATACTTGTCCAGGCCCACCTCCAAATGGAAAACTGTAGCCTTGACCAGCCCCTGACTAGCCCTGGCCAATTAGAATGTACTAATATGATTGCCACTAACTTAAGCCAATCATATCTAAAAATGACCTGATCTGATTGCCCTAGAAACTCCCCTTAGCTGTGCTTAAAAGGAGCCTGCTAGCTCCTCCAGAGTCGTTACCATTTTGCCTTTGTGTAGGATGGTTAGCCCTAGTATACTGGAGTCTTTCTCAATATAATAAACATTCTTGCTAATTGCATATGTGGGTGATAGTCTTTTGTGGGACTTCTCCAGGACCCTAAGAGACACCAGTAATAGCTGTTATAATTCAGAGCTGTGGTGCCAGCAACTACACCAACTTCCATGCCATAGCCCTTATATAGACATTACCACTTCCTTGTGTGCCACAGGGGCAGCCCGGGGTAGATATCACCCAGAAAGTGGGTGTCCTGATGATGAAGGAAGCCCGAATTCCCAACTCCTGACCCAGGTGCTTTGCTTACAGATTCAAGTGAATCAGTGTGCTCTGTATGGGCAACTACATTTCTGAGTCTGCTTGACTGATTCCTCACATGAAAAATGTTTTCTAAATTCTGATATTCCTATTTGCTAATTAAATGTTTCTTCCAGTTCATATGCTTCAACCCACTTAAGCAAATAATCATTAACTTTCAATTATATTTAATCTAGCCTTGAATAATTTGTATATTACAGTGAGATATTAATATTAATAGGTACAACTGCAATTTAAAGTGAAGTATGGACTTCCTCAAAACTAATATCCAGTCATTTAAATAGTTCCATATTTAGAGCATGAGAAAATGCCAGGAAGTAGGAGAATGAAAAGTGATATTAGTCACCTTTACAATAGGATTGCTGTCCCATCTTGAAAGAGTTCTGCTGCATTGATAACTTGCCTGTTGCAGAAAAAATGAGGGTGGATATTTTCTCTTGTCCTTGCTTACTGATTTATTTTGCTTGTTGCCATGGTGACAAATCCATAGTCTCAGTAGATCGCAACTTTGAACCCTGAATCTTTTGACCCTCTAAAGCCAGCAATAGAGAAGAAGAGAAAAGAAAGCTCTAGAAATCCCCTCAAGTGGACCAATTTATGGAAATTCATGTTCTGCTACTATGCGCTCAGCTATATCCAGTAGAAAATCTCTAGCATTTTAAAGAAGAAAATACAAATAAGCTATAAGCCTTGAATTCTCAAACTCCTGTGAGATTAGTTTTGTGAAAAACTCTTGTTAGAACCTGACCTTACAAAAGGCATCATGATTAACTTTTCAGATTTTTGGTATTTGATTTTAAAGCCATACAGATATGCACACAAAATAAGTCTTATTGTACTGTAATCTTGTATACTTCATTTGCCTGTTAAAATCAAGTTCAAAGAGAAAACAGTATAGATGAGAAAAAAATAAATGCTGCATATAAAAATGGCCAGTTTGTGTTTGCATATATGTATGCATAAGAATAAAAGAAATTCCTTTTTAGTTTCTGTGTCCATATTAGTACACAAATGAAATGATCATATTTTCCATATTTTACTTATTGATGGGTGATGGTGCTCTGCATGCTATGAATGTGTGCTGCTCTGATTTGGTTGATAAATAAAATGCTGATTGGCCAGTAGTCAGTCAGGAAGTATAGTATAGGTGGGATAAGCAGAGAGGAGAATTCTGGGAACAGGAAGGCTGAGTCAGGAGTTACCAGTGAGACACAGAGGAGGCAAGATGTGAAGGCAGAACTGAGAAAAGGTACCAAGCCATGTGGCTAAACATAAATAAGAATTATGGGTTAGTTTAAATGTAAGAGCTAGTCAGTGGTAGGCCTGAGCTAATGGCCGAGCAGTTTTAATTAATATAAGCCTCTGTGTGTTTACTTGGGTCCAAACGGCTGCAGGACTGGTGGGTGAGAAAGATTTGTCCTGACCATGGGCCAGGTGGGACACAGGAAAACTTCAGCTACAACTTATAAATGTATTGATAAGATCTCAGCATATCTCATTTGCTTATGTGTTTCTTTATTATTTTGTAAAATATTTATTAAGCTCTAACCATGTGCTAGTCAATGTTTTCAGAGCAAGAGGGTCAAAATTTATGAGATACAACAACTGTCTCTGGTCTCCTAAAATTCTCACTCTCTAAGGCAGAGGAAAACAGAGTATAAACAAGACAAGCGCACACACACACACACACACACACACACACACACACACACACACGAGGACACATACACCACTGCCTCTACAACCACCAACTTCACCAGTAGTAACATTGGATAGTCATGTATTCCAGCGTAGACGTCATGAGATGACAGTGTCATGTTCAGGAACAAGCAAACAAAATATGCTTGTTTTGGTAGAGTCAGTGAGAAGAAAGGGACAATGAAAGGATGTGAATTAAAAAGTTGGCAGCAAGTGCCTGAGATGTTCTTGTCTTTCCTGCGATTACAGGAGTGTGACACTAAGCCCAATGGTTTTGTTTGTTTGTTTCTTTATTTAGTTTTCTTTTTTTATTGTTTAAAAATTTCATGATGTGGGTTACTTTTTGTATATCTTTGAGACTGTAATTTAAAATGTAATTTCCACTTTCCTTTCCTCCCTCTACACTCTCCTATATACTCATCTCTCTCTCTTTCAAATTCATAACCTCCTTTTTGTTAATTCTAATTTTATGCATATATATTTATATACATACATATATTTCTAAATATAACCTGTTGAGTAAATATAGTTACTTGTATGTCTACTTTCAGGACTGACTATTTGACAATGGACAAAGAATTAGTGTGCTCTTCCCTGGGAAAGACCACCTCTCCCACTCACAGCTTTACTTGTTTGCCCATAGTCCTTTGTGTAGGGTTGAGGCCTCATGAACTATTTTCCATCCAGTTTGGTATATTTATTGCTATTGTTCTTGTTCAGCTTACATTTGGGCACTCATGTTGATGAGAATTTATAGCTTCTGATATTACTAGGAGACATAATCTCACATCAAAGTCCTTGATTCTCTGGCTCCTACAATCTGCCCCTTCTTCTGCAGTTTCCTGAGCCTTAGGTGTGGGAGTGTTTTGTATGTATCCCAAGAAACTAAGTTCTACAACTCTGTACTTCGATTGGTTGTAGTTTTCTGTAGTGGTCTCAGGCTGTTGTAAAGAGAAGATTCTTTGATGAAGGGTGAAAACTGGACTTATTTGTGGGTATAAGGACAAATATTTATGGATTGTTGTTAAGAATTATGCTCATTTAGTAAAGAAGTTATAGATCCTCCTCCATTAACCATGATTTAACTAGCATTGAGTAGTTATCTAGTCAAGACATGATTTACATCTTGTTAAGTGGGCCTTGTGTTCAGCTGTTGGTTATGACCAAGGTATGAATGCCATTACTGTACCCTTAGGGTTATTGTGCCATACTGGGTCATTGATGTAGTTCATAGGTGATACAGCAGAGTAGGACTGTTGCTTGCATGGCACATTCTGGTATAATGAAAGCTAACCTTCAGGGAGAGGACATTCAGTTCAGTTCTAGCTTATGGGTCTCTAGATCTTGTTTCGGAGGTACATAGTGTCTTTGGCAAACGGGGCTTACCTTCTACTTTTGGGATGCAATTGAGAGCAACAACAATAAACTATATGTTTTGGGGGTCTTTTGGATAGCCCTGGCCAACAACATAAATAGGACTTCTAATGTCTTGTATTGGGGTTTCTACATAAGTGATGGGGATCCAAACTCAGGTCCTCACAGAATACCCACTGAGCCATCTCTTGAGCCCCAGATATTCTAATTTCATGACTATAATTTGTTTATGTTTATAGAAACTAGCAATTTAATTTTGCACAATTGTATCTGATTTAAATATTATTGAACAGTTCATACATGTGACTGCAAGAAATATTTTCATGCCTGGGCCTAGCATCAGTATGACTCACTATGACTTTTGTCTGTTGTGTTTTTGATTACTTCAATCTGTTTATCATAGTACTAATGGTGTCTACAGTGATGCCATTAAAAGTAACAGATATCATTTACTGAGAACTTTACTAGGCATGCTTCAGACACCATACTGCTGCTTGATATATATATATATATATAAAATTTATATGATATAAATATAAATATAATTTGATATATTATATTTATCCATCATAAAAGAAGATCTACATAGAACATTTATTTTATGAAACTATACATAGTGTTAAAATCATTGGCCTTCAAAAAAACAAACAAACAAACAAAAATGCAGGCCAGTGGTGGCGAATGCCTTTAATCCCAGCACTCCAGAGGCAGAGGCAGGCAGATCTTTGTGAATTCGAGGCCAGTTTGGTCATTGAATCATTGGCCTTTCTGATTTCAAGTAGAAAAGAAAATCAATCAATAGTTAACTGAAAATTTATCACTACCAACTCTTATTGCTGCCCTAAAATCGAATATAGAGGTTATTAAAAATTTATTTAAAACTCCAAATATTTTTTACATAAAATTAAATTTCATTTACTAAGTAGGCATAAAACAATATTTGGGTTTTGATTAAAAATACATTCTTAAATCCATTAAAACTCCTCATTTTTTGATCAAATATGAAGACTGGAACAAATTACAATTGTGCTCCCATCTGCTCCACTAAATTTTTGTCACTGCTTGGAGGTTTTATGGATTTATTGAGATATGTTGTATCCAAGGCAAAGTGGCTAGCAACAAAGTGGGTTCTTTATTACATCAGCAATGTTTCAAGAAATAAGAAAAGACATAACAGCTGAATCTGCCACAGTATCATCTGTTTTGATAAAGAGTTTGAGGAGATAGTATTTCTTTAAAAATAAAGGTCCATGTGGTTTACATTTTAACAAGTCTCTAAATTCTAGAAAAATGTCATGATTTGTTCACCAATTATATCCTTTCTTAATATCCAGTATGGCTGATATCTTTCTCCCATGAAGACCAGGACCCAGAATATAACAAAAAAAAATAGTAATAGCTGTTATTCCTTCAGTACTACCCTTCACACTCAGCTGGGCTTACAGTCAGCAGGTAATGGAGGTAACTTTCATCTTTGCATACCAGCTTTTACCTAAAATGCTATAAGTGCCTTTAATTTTGCTTTTAATTTAGCACCAATTTCCTCACTTAGTCCCTTTTCCCTTAAATGAGCCTACTGAGCATATATCATCTCCACACTTCCTCCTCTTAGTCTGTCATCTGATTCCTGCTGTCACACACTGCAGTTGGCTGTCCACACACATTGCTTTGGAAGAATAAGTAAACAAGAAAAAAAAAAGAAATCAAATGTTTCTTAGGCCTTTGATTTGATTTTCATTAATCTGTGTCAATATTAGCATGTTTATTAGCTTGATTGTATTTCTAATAGCTGCATGACAATTTTAGTGGCAGTGAGGTATCAGCAGTCCTATGTTATGATGAGGCAAAAATAGTTGTCACATGATGAAAGTCCAGTGCAACTATCCAAGAATGTAGACCAATGAATAAAAGAAGACATATTATTGTAGGGCTATGTCTTCTGACCCAGGAGACACACACACACACACACACACACACACACACACACACACACACACACACCATACGCTGTAAGGATAAGCTTCTAGTTACTATTTGTTGTTCTTTGTGTGTTTGCCTAGTTTAATTTGGCTTTTTGAAACAACATTTTGCTATGCAGCTCAGACCGGTTGAACCAGGAGGTCTTCCTCCTGCTGGGATCACAGACATGCTCCATTTGCCAATGACTCCTGAATGGCTTGTTACTCAACTGCTTCCATGTTTTTGCTCAAATAGGAATTTCTTTTAATATACTGTGCACCTTTATGCACCTTGCTCGTGGCTTACCAGCATCTTCACATGCTGCTTGTCATGGCAGCGGCTAGCAGTGTCTCCCCCACTCAGTCTTCTACTTCCCAGAATTCTCCTTTCCTTGTCCCGCCTACTTCCTGCCTGGCCACTGGCCAATCAGTGTTTTGTTTATACAGAATGATATCCACAACAGTGTCTTCTTCATTGTCTCCAAAAATGTGGTCCTAAATATAAAACAAAATCTATACAAACAGTATAGAAAGCCTCCACCAAAACCAAAACCAAAACAACCATAAGAAAAGAATCCCATTAAATCTACTGTCAATTTAACAAGTTGCAAGTTACAAAATCAACATTTGAATTTCAATAGTATCATTATGTACTAGTAGTGAATTATCTGAAATAGAATTTAAGAAAGGAACCCCATTTTTAACAGTTTCATTAACAACAAAAACTCACAAAAAATCAGAAAAACATGAACCAAGCAAGAGAACCCCACAATGAAAATGATAAAATATGGAAGAGGAGGGTTTATATGAGTGAGAATTGTTGAAACCAAGGTTGGATAAAAGCACAGGGACAAATAGCCCAACGAATGGAAACACATGAACTATGAACCAAAGGCTGAGGGGCCCCCAACTGGATCAGGCCCTCTGAATAGGTGAGACAGTTGATTGGCTTGATCTGTTTGGGAGGCATCTCAAGGCAGTGGTACCAGATCCTGGGCTTATTGCATGAGTTAGCTGTTTGAAACCTGGGACTTATGCAGGGACGCTTGGCTCAATCTGGAAGGAGGGGACTGGACCTGCCTGGACTGAGTCTACCAGGTCGATCTCAGTCTTCGGGGGAGGCTTTGCCCTGGAGGAGGAGGTGGGAATGGGGGTGGGCTGGGGGGAAGGGGAGGGGGGCAGAAAGGGGGAGAACAAGGGAATCTGTGGCTGTTATGTAGAACTGAATGGTATTGTAAAATAAAATTAAAAAAAAGGAAAAAAAAAGAAATTGAAGGAAACATAAAGAAATATGAAAACACATCCTGTGCTCACACATTGGAAGTCTCAGTATTGGTAAATAGCTTGTATTCCTGAAAGCAGTCCCCAAACTCAATATAGTCTTAGAAATATTAGCAAGGACATTCTTCATAGAATGAAAACCAACCCCCAAATTTTTATAAAGAGTAAAGTGTTTGGAGATCTTTATATAAACCTTTGGTCCAGCCTTGTTTCTACAGTATCTATTGGTTGTTTCAGAAGCCCATCATGCCTTTTCCAGCATTGAGGAGTACAGGAGCAATATATTCATTAAAGAATAGTTATTGATTCTCACGAATATATCTAATTGACCAAATTTCTATTTCTGTTTTCCACTCTCAAATAGAAATGAATGAAGGCAGATCACACAGAGATGCTAATATGAAGCCTTTGGGAAGACATAGCTTAGATGTGACTCTGTGTATTCTCTGTGATGTATATGTAGAACTGAATGATATTGTAAAATAAAAAATATATATCACAAAAAAAATTTGAAGCAGAATTTTTCAAATGTAAAAGTCAGCACTTAGTTCAATTAGGATAATACATGGAAGCTAGTGACAGCCATTTCTTTCATGCTTGACTATTATCTAATATTTTGAAGATAAAGGACACAAAAACTGAAGCATTTGATTTATCTGAGGGATTAAGCATTTATTAGAGATACTTCAACATCATACATATTTTTTAAACACTCTGTAAGATAATATGGCAGATGCAAGGTATGCCAAACTTACAGAAACAAACATAGCTTTGAGTGTAACAGTTGAACAATAAATAACCCTAACAAATATATTGAATTATTTTTGTGGTGAATTCTACTAACCAAGTAAATAATATTTATATTAAGTATGTCACAGAGAGCTGGCTTTGAAGGATCGGAAAATTCTGATCCTTGGGAAATGAATTAAAGAAGCAAAGGAAGAGATGAGAGTTAGAATTGTATTAATAAGGACATGCAGTGTTGAGTGCAGGAAGACCCTGAAAAAAGGAAGATTTCCAATCTATTTTAACACAATGTTTATTAGGTAACATTAAAATAGGTGCATTTGTCATTGTTCTACAGAGAAATAAAACCAATAGTATATATGAAAATACACAGAGCCAAAGCTTTGTTATGGGAGTCACTCCATACAATAATAGAGGCTGAAAGTCTTATAATACACTGCCTGAAATCTAAGAAACGAGAAAACTGGTACAATAATTCAATTATTCTAAACCTGAGAACCAGGAAAGCTAATAGTGAAATATTATGTCCAAGGGCATAAGACCCAAGTGCTGGTATAAGACTGAGAAAGTTTGAATGTACAAGGACTAGGAGCTCCAGTGTCCAGTAGTAGAAAATGGATACCCCAATACAGGGAAGGTGATTGCTTACCTTTCTTCTACCTTTACTATCCTGGCCCTTAGCATGCTGTGTAATACTCATGGATGTGGGCAAGGGTACAACTTTATTCATTTTACAGAGTCAAATGCTAATATCTTTTAGAAGCAGCTTCATAGAATCACCAAAACATAATATTTTACCAGAAATTTGTTCATCATTTAGCCCAATTGACCTGGTGTATAAAACTGAGCATCGTGATTGGAAAATAAGACTTAAATCTATAATTTGGTCTGGATTACGATAAATGTATTAGATTATGTTGACACTTTTGAATTTCAAATTTCACAGCAGGTAGGTAGAGGAGTGGAAAACCAACTATATAGTAGTTATCAATTTATAATATTTTGTCACATGTTGGTCATGGTGACTTGGACTTAGCTTGTGATGATGAGGGAAGAGGGTAGAACATAGATTAAAAAGCAGTTTCCAGAAAGATGTAAGGCATTGTCTTATAAACTTGCAGATATGAATGGAGAAGCTTGTGTTGACAGTCAGGAGCACTGGTAATCACCCAAGTCTCCTTATTTTGCAAATGAAAACGGAATTTTGTAGCATTGTAGGATGTTATTTTAAGATGTGTTACATTTGTTTATGCTTTGGAACATTTATTTAATGGTACAAAGATGTGCTGTGTTCCTTTATGTTGTATTTGTTTAACCTTGTGAAACTGTATTACTTTGCCTCTCTAAAACATTTGATTGGTCTAATAGAAAGCTGAATGGCCAATAGCAAGGCAGGGAAGGATAGGCCAGACTAGCAGGCAGAAAGAATGAATGGAAGAAGAAATTTGGGAAGAAAGAGATTGAGGAAGGGGCAAAAGAACAAGGAGAGGAGGATGCCAGGGGCCAGCCACAGAGTAAAAGTAAAAGTAGATATTCAGAAGTAAGAGAAAGTAAAAGCCTAGAGGCAAAAGGTAGATGGGATAATTTAAGAAAAGCTGGCTAGAAACAAGCCAGATTAAGGCTAGGCATTCATAAAAATGAATAAAACTCTGTGTGATTTATTTGGGAGCTGTGTGGCAGACCTCCAAAGAGCCAGAAGAGCAAAGAGTGAAAAAAAAAAACAAAACAAAAAACAAAAAAAAACCAGCTAACTACATTGTAGTTCATGGAAGAGCTGGGAAACAAAATCTCAGCTCTAGGAAAGATTGTTTTTGTCCAATTCTAAAGGCAAACATGTTAGCTTTAGGCGGCACTGAAGAAGACATGACTATTTTCTGATACATTGCTGCAGAGAAGGCAGGATTTTAATATTCTAGTAATATCTTCACAGTGGCAATCTGCCTTAAATCTGAGAGAGAATCTTAGGGCTTAGAGTGAATCTTAGTGACTGCCAGAATCAAGATATCAGCATTAAAATGCTCATCTCTCATCACTCATGCTTCAATTATCTCAAGCAGTTTGAATTTAAGAACTGTGGGAGCATAAATTGGCAAATTTTCTCCTAATATTTCTGCCAGAGAGTTGATTGAGCGATAGTAAAGATTCATCATGAGACTTGCCTTCTACACCCTCATTCTAAAATTTAATTAGCCAGTGTTATTGCTGAATAGAGGTGATAAAGCTCAAGAGTTTGGGCCCACTTGCTTCTTGATAGTCTCTAGGGTATGAGGTGTGAAAAGCAGACACACTTTTAGTGAATTTCTCTCTGACTTACACAAACAAGCCTCGCTAAAAAGAAAGTGAATTTATAAAATGTGCTGAATAATGCTGACTGTGAGTAAAACTATCACCTGCCAAGGAATCACTGGTAATTAAATTAGTAGAAATGAGTGACTTTGTGGAGCTAAGGCTTAAGCGATTTTTGTACTTTCCATCTGCCAAACTCAGCACTCTGCTTGGGCATCTTGCCTCTTGGTCTTCGACCTAGGATGAGAGTGTAAAAATTACCTTGTCATTCAATTTGAAAAAATCCGATTGACCTATCTACTTTAAGTAAGTTGATGACTCCTGCTTTAGATTTAACCACATAGCTCCTTTCTAAAATGAGTTTTGACTGAGGTAGTTCATTTAACATATATATTTCCACAACACAGTTAATTTTAAGGTTTTTGGTTTTTTGTTTTATTTTTTATAGGATCGTGGTGAGTATTCAGAACACATACATGAATAAATTTACAGAGGGCTAAACATTGTCTAGATCAGTAACACTCAAATATCTATAGATTTACAGGCCAAACATAGACTAGACCGACACTTCACATATATTCTTCTACAGTTCAGACTGTCTAGGGTGACAGTGTCCTGGCTCCTCATTGTTTAGTTAGAGTCTTACAATCCTGTTGAAGGCTTATAAAAAATAAGCTAAAAAGCCATAGATCTCATTTCTTAAAGTTTCTGCTACCTCTCACTAGCAAGAAGTTAGGAAGCAAGCTTTTAATACATAGGCATTTAGAGGATATATCAGATCTAAATAATATCATTCCTGTCTTGTCTCCCAAGGGCCCATGTCCATTTCACAATGCAAAAATGCATATAGGCCATCTCTAAAAGGTGAAAAGATCTTAAGTGTCCTAGCGTTGTGCCAAGGACAATTTTAAGAGCCATGCCATATTGCCTGCCTGAGTTAAGTTTCTGTTGTCCAGTATTGAGCCACTAACCAGAAACTTTTGACATGCCTGGACAAATCTTGAGTTATTAGAAAACAACTTAACATTTCCTTATCTTTCTGCTGCACTGACCATTAGTAATAATGTTTTGTGGTTGGGTTGCTTGATTAGGTTGCTTGGCAACTCAACAGTCCCCTGATCTTTTCCCAAAGAAAGTTTCCTGGTCTGCTTACTATAAAACCTACCTGAGAAAAATAAAAATTTGCATCTTGATCAGAATACTGTCTTTCTGTCAATTCTTTGTGTCTCTTGTCCTTTTCATTTGCCATTCCCCCACTAGGGTCTCTGCTGAAGATCTCGCTGGCTGGGACAACTGGTGCCCACCGTGAGGCTCGAGGACGTGGAGGAGTGGTGAACGTCTTCACATACCAGGGCAGGCCTGCCTAAGAGTTGGACCACCATGGAAGACGGCTCCACTAGCGAAGGTCCGGTCAGTGATCACCACGGAAACGCCTGGCTGTGAGACTGATCCGGAGGAATTGCAATGTGACGATGCAAGGTAAGTTTACCATGGGACAAGCATTTAGTAAACAGGATTTGTTTATTTATTTGTTATTTAGTAAACAGGACTGAAATGGTCTCTCAAGACACGAGGAACTAGAGTTAAAAAGAAAGACTTACAAATTTTTCTTGACTATATTGGAGATGTCTGTCCTTGGTTTCCCCAAGAAGGAACCATAGATGAAAAGCGCTGGAGACAGGTTGGTGACTGTTTAAATGACTTTCACCAGACCTTTGGTCCTGAAAAGGTCCCCGTTCAAACCTTTTCCTACTGGAATTTAATTAATGAACTGAACTTAGTGCATTCACTCAATCGGCATAGCGCACTACAGCCCAGAACTCCTGGACTCAAAAGATCCGCATTGCTTAGAATTCCAGGTTGAAAGTCTCCACTGAAACTCAAGGCAAACTGTTACCTGTGATGGGGAAAGTTTAAAAAAGATCAAGTTACAGACTTCCAAGACACAGTTGAAGATCAGGCAAAGAATAAACATTCCCATTCATAAGGAGGAATGGGGACATTTCAGCAAGGGAGGCCAGACTTAATAAAAATTGAAAATCATCAGGCTACCTGGCCAGGATATGATGTGTACTGTGGTGACAATTGGTCTCGGGGGTTGGAAGACTGCCCCTATGACCTTTCTGGCTTCCCTTTTCTAGGAGTTTGCTTTGTTCTTGCCTTTCTATACACCGATAAGCATTTTGTTGTTGTTGTTTATTTGAAAAGTACATTTGATGTAGGCGTTCATTACTCTAAAACTCATCACCAAGTGGTGTGCTCTTCCTTGGAGAAATACCATTTATCCATCTCTCATCATTCCCCCAATTACCTGTAGTTCTTTTTCTAGTGGTGAGGCCCCATGGGCTTTCCCTCTTTCATGTTAGTGTGTCCATTTGGTGTCATTGTCATTCAGGTCTTGTTTAGGTAGCCATGTTGTGAGACTTCCTTGGGATAGCCTTTCTGACATGTCTAGGAGATGTCACAGCCAACTTGCTTTTTCTCTGGGTCTTTTGATCTTTCCCTGTCCCCGATTCCCCACGACAATCCCTGAGCCTTGGTGCAGTTAGGTTGTAAATGCATCATTTGGGATGAAGATCCACCTAGTCTCTTGCTGTCTGTGTTTTGTTTGGTTGTGATTTTCTGTAATGGTCTCTGTCTGTGGAAAGGAGACGTTTCTTTGATGAGGGGTAATAACAACACTTGCGTGTGGGTTATAACGGTGAATATTTAGAAAATACTTAGGGGTTGTGCTGGTTTAGTAAAGTGGCCATTGTAGGTTCCCCTCCAAGATCCTTGACTTTACTAGCCCTGGGTAAAGAATTGGAGAGTATAGTGACCTGACTCTGTATGTGTGACAAGTTGCTATGGTTATGACATTCTCATACTAATATGCCTCTCTCTATCTTCCAAATGTTTAGGTTGGGCAACCATGGAGCAAATCAATACATGCAGAGATATAATCTGTGTGACTTTTTTCCAACCAACCATCTCTTTCCTCGGAGACATTACTGATAGTTTTGAAATAATTGTTTAAGATAATAATAAAGATATTTACTAAGCATCTAGATTCTTGTTCTAGAATGAAGGAACAGTTGTCCCTGTTTCTGCGTATCAGCAACCAGACTCATCTTTCAGCCCTGTTCAGAACTACCTCTGCAGATGAGTATTTCTTCGCTCCAGGGCACATACTAGTGTCACAAGAATCTCCTCATCCATTCTTAAGAAATCTTCAGAGCTGTCTTTGATGCAAATCTCCCTCTGTGACTGACTAAAATTCTCCATCATTTTGCAGCCCAACTTGACATTTTCCCCTGTCAATTTCACTAATTCCCTTCCTTTCCATAGGTGCTGATACCAACAGCACTTCCTAATAATCTTTCTCCATGGTTGTCTCCACCTTAGAGTCTATTTGGCTCACTACCCAACCTTCAAGAAACAGAGATAATTTCTCACTTTTTTTTATCGGTCCATGTAGTACTCATCTAAGCTTCTAGGACGATGTTCTTTCTGATTTCCAATAATGAAATTCCTCTGATTGTCCTGGGGGAGTATTTTTCTGATGTTCCATTTTATGACCTCTTTTTCTCATGCAGTATAAGCTCAAATAAAATAGCTTGTCTACACTTTGCAGATTCATTAAATGCATTGTCTGTTCAAGGAAATTGAGCTTGTTGTTTATGGTTCCCTTGGATGAATGTGTTTTTAAAAATTCAATGTTTGCAAATAATTTGAGCTGAGTAAAAACAGTTGGACAGGTTATTTAAATGGACATTGAATAGTGTGGAAAGATGGCATTATTTCAATTGTTATGTACCTTATCCATTCATTGAACTCTCTTTCTTCATGGGCATAGGATGATTTTTAAGCATATTATACTTTCTTTATCTTCAGAAAAATCTCTTCATTAAATATTGCATCCTCTAATTTTACTATTTTTAGTGCAGCAACAAGAGCCAAGATCAAGTGATAAAAGGGAGTATTATGATAGACACTGATGAATAAATTTGACTCACAATATTTAGCATTTAATGAAGTGTGTAGACAAGAGCTGCAGAGGACGAACTCAAACATAAAGGGTGTTTTCTTACTGAATCTCTGAAGAGCACTTCAGAGCACATTTTCAATGGCATTTCAATAGAAGAAAAAGAAAAAAATTGAATCATTAAGACATTCATTATGAAAAGTAGTAGACAAGTGTTTCCATAAATAATATTTATTTAACATTTTAACTTTTATGTAATAAAAAATAAAACTATCCAGTATCTAAATCAGGAGTGGAATAGTTTGTGATTAAATGTGAACACAGATATTGAAGTAGCTCTCCCCTACTCCTAACTCATTCTAATTTCTGGAAGTTTGAGATGACCTTTTGGTCTTAGATCTACTTATCTTAGAAGTCAAAGGAATAGAACAAGTTTGCCTGGTTAAGAAATGGTGAGTTACAGAGTAACATCTGGCTTAGATGAATGCAAACAAAAAGTCAGCTTTACTGACCATCTCCTTTATTGTATTTCAATGCAATTTTGTGTAGGAAAGACCTTGTCCTGCATTACATTCCTAGTTTTCAGGAGCATATAAAAATGTGTCATGAATCCTGTGAGGAAAGAAACCACCTGTACGTGTACAGCCAAAGATAATGGTGACCAGTGTTCATTGTGAGGCTATGGCTGGCACAATTCCTGGTACTTCTACTTCAACTAATCTCCATGGAACCTATGAGAGGCTTGAACTACTGATAACACTCTGCAAAGAAAGGGACACAGCCAGAATGATACAGTAAAGAAAAGGCAAAGGTCAAAATTTAAATCAAGGTCAGTGAGATTCCCAAGCCCTCCCAGATTCCTTATGTCGAACCAATAGGAATAGTGCTATGTCCTGTGTCCTGTGTTCTTCATGTCCTGATTCCAGCTTCTCCAGATTTTTCTCTCCTCATCCCCATTTTGTCCTTCCTTCTTGTATATTTGCTTTCTTGTTTTATGAGTGGTGGAGATCTTCACTATGAATAACACAGTTTCGTTTTTTTTCTTGAGTTAATATCTCATGTGTACTCAGGCAGGTTAAAGAGGTGAATGTATCAGATAGCAAGGAACCTGGTACCCACCAACCCTCCATGAACATCACAAAGGCAGCAGAGAGATGGCACACTTGTTGGTGCTGTGAAGATGGGTAGAGGAAATGACCTTTGCTCCCTGGAGGGTCAAGGTGTATTGAAGGCAAGGTAAAAGTTCAGTTTGTTCTTCTTCCTATCTATACCTGCCCTAAATCCTATCTATACCTGCCCTAAATCCACACCAGTCCCTTTATTGTCAGAAGTCTCACTTTCATTTACCTTTTATGTACTTGCAAAAATAATTTGATTTTTTTCTCCTTCTGCCATAATAGGGAAAGTTTAAATTATGTCTGGATTATCACCACTAATAACATAGTTTAAAAAAATTCTGATTGCCTGGTGGTCTGTTAGCTGTGGTCCTATAAATTCTGCTGACCACACTGGAAATTCTGGAATGTGTAAGACTTTGGGAAGGCTGCTTTAGGATTTGAACTATTTAGGAAACCAAAATACTCTTTTGGTCTGTCTTTTGTTATTCCTCTGGTCTGTAATGCCAAGTGGGGGTACTCCAGCTATTTCTCTGAAATCAGCGAACACATTGGAAATAGTGGGCACTTTCTAGTTGAATGGTGACATGGAAAGTTATGAATCTGGGTCCCTGATGACAACATGGTGCTCGCACGCACATCAGCACCACTATCTCTGCCCACTCTGGACTTCTTTTATATGAAAGGGAGCGGTATTATTGTCATTTCACTCCAGCCATTGTATTTGTATGTGTTGTAGCCAAACCCAATACCATCTGATGAAATGGGCTTTTCATATGTCATTTTGGGGCCTCTAAGAGTTATCAACTATCTCCAATGACAACCACCTTTTATTTTCATGTTATTGACTTGGCTTTCAGCTTTAATCCATCTCTAACAGGCTTGGCTAGGCACAGGTGCAGAGGGGCTGCACATCCCTTTGTTGCCTCACTTTCAGAACAGAGGGTTTGTTTAATAATGGAACATATTTTGTTTTCACATTGTGCTACTTTCCTGAAAAAGGAAAGCCAGTTGGCCTTTGCTTATACAAGCTGTTTGCTAACCATTATTGTGGCTTTATTTGATTAGAGTATTTTTGGTTGCAAGAAATCACACATGTGTTCTTCAAAGCTTAAATTGTGGAAACTTGGCCTTGGCCATAGCTGCCAGAGTAAACTGTGGACAGCTCCCAACAGGAGAAAACTACGTGGTTCCCATAGCTACTAATAAGAAGGGAATTAAATGGGAGATGGGCAAAGTTGATGTCTTCAAAGTGCCTGGAGGGTCTTCAGCATGGAGGCCTCTTCCTCAACGAGTGTTGCCAAACATGGAGTGCCTTGTGAGGAGGTAGGAAAAGAGCACGTAAGACAGATAGGTAGAGAGATGACAGAAAAATTGGTGAATACACCAGATACAGCATGACTTCTTTCCCTTTTCTTCTCAGCCTTCATCCTGATACCAGACCTGAACCATATCAGCTGGTTTACTAATTCCACTTTGCTCCCCACACTGCATAGCTTTGGATTCCTTCAGTGAACTCAGGATGAGAAAAGTAATGACGTTGCATTTAAACATATGACCAGTAATATAAATTGTAGTTTGAATGAGAGTGGCCTCCATAGGCTCATGTGTTTGAATGTTTGGCCCTAAGTTGCTGAATGTATTAGATTAAGCAGGATTAGAATGCATATTAAGTTAGAATTTAGTAGGATTAGAATTAAGAATGGATTAGAATGTGTGGCCTTATAGGAGGAGATGTGCCACAGAGGAGAGCTAGAGGTTTCAAAAGACTCAATCTATTCCCAGTGTTCTCTGTGTCTTCTACGTGGCTTGAGATATGAGCTTCAGCTGCTCCTGCTGCGCTGCCATGTTTTGGTTCCACCATAACAGACTCTAAACATCTGAAACTGTAAGCCAAACTAACATTCTTTTATATGTTGCCCTGGACATGGTGTTTTGTTGCAGCAGCAGAAAAGTAGCTAAGACAGAAATGTTTTACTTTACAAATAGCCTTCCTACACTACAAAAACTTGACATACAAACATGTGAATAATAATTGATACTAAGTTAATAACCAAAGTCACCTGGAAAAGAGACTTATGGATAGAGAGAAAATGCAACTGTGGACTGTACAAACATTTCATCTGAGTTGGGAAATAGACTGTTTCTTGGGTATCCTTGTATTAATGGCAAGTCTGGTCTTTCACTCTTTTATCTGAAATGATGAGTGGTTTTATTCTCCAGAGCTATCATTTCAGTACTTTCCATAAGCAAGTAATTGGATATCCAAAAGCCTAGCACTGGAAGAGCCAAGCTCCACATCCTCTCCTGGCTTCCATTCTACAAAGCTTTTTTTTTTTTTTTCCCTGATGAATAAGACCACGGAGAATGACTAGATTGTAGTTTATTATGTTGTCCTGATTATGAATCAGTGCAATTTACAAATGTTTTGCATTTGAAACCTGGAGCTGTTTTAGGCTCATTTGCTGACATATGTGAATTTGCTAGAAAGGACTGGGATCAAATGACATCCACCATCTGTGGAGGGTATTATGTCTAGAGCTAAGAAATGCAAACATGAAAAGGTTTGCAAAGTGAATTGAACCTATTTGAGTCTAAAAGCAAATGAAAACACTTATTCTTGTAAATACTTTCAAAATCATTCAATTTGAAATTATATATACTATTGAATTTGAAAGATTATTATAGTGGATGTGCTAATGTCAACCTTTGAATTTTTTATTTTTATAGTAGGTTTAGGTCCTTATGCATGGTGGGCAAGAATCTCCCATTAAGAAACACATATTGCCAGTTCTAGTTATAATGTTAGCCTTCTTTCTTTGGCATTTGCTTTCATTTTTTAAAAATTGTGTGTGCATATGCATGCCTGTGTGTGTGTGTGTGTGTGTGTGTGTGTGTGTGTATGAGAGAGAGAGAGAGAGAGAGAGAGAGAGAGAGAGAGAGAGAGAGAGAGAGAGAGAGAGAGAGAGTTTAAGTGAGTACAGATACCCGCCGAGGCCTGAAGAGGAGACCAGATACCCTGGAGATGGAGTTACAGAGTTACAGGATGTTGTGAACTGCATGATATTGGTTCTGGAAATCAAACTAGTCTTCTGTAAAGTCCGTATACAACATAAAATACTGACTCATCTCTCCATTCCCTAAATAGCTTTTAAATATTAAGAACCAAGTTAGGTTTTAGGTCAGGCTTCAGTATAAGAGAGATTATTAGAAATTATGAGACAAGCAACACCCCTCATCTTTTGTTCCCAAAGTAATCTATCTTTACACTCACATGTATGTATACACATTGTCATCTATATGTATATATGTATATGTACATGTATATTTAGTTTAAGTCTTCTGATCCTACTAAAAATCTGTTTTCAGACATGATTTTCTTTCATGTTTCTTATTAATATTTTATGTTCTGTAACTTTCCTAAGGTGAAATCATATTTGTTATTTTGAGATTAAAACAACAGTGTCCCTAATTTAACAGGTTATGTGAGAGTTGGTAAATGTTTGGACATCTGGGATAAGATTATTTGTGTACATATACCAGTCTTTTTACAGAATCTAGGTTTAAAACCTAAACAGTGAGACAAAGTCCCTACTGAAATATCATTTGCATTCCAGTGTGATACACAGAAAGCAAAAACTGCTTGTATGTCAGGCCCTAGTAAAAGTCACAAGGAAAACAAGCAAGAATAAAGAAAAAGTATATAAGTCCATTTATATATGAGGTAAACTGGAAAAATTATGAAAATAAGACATTTGAACAGGATTTGTATGGATCAATTAATACAAATAAATAGAGAGGGCCAGGACTGTCAGGGCCAAGGTCGTCGTCGTCAGACAGGAATGTGCTAGAGTAACATGAAGAATATAGAGATTGTTATGGCCTCACATGAAACTCTTAGGGTCTTTCTTATTGCTGTGATAAAACATCATAACCGAGGTAACTTATAGAAGGAGGAGTTTATTGAGGGCTTACAGTTTCAGAGGATTAGAGTCCATGGACGGAAGCATGGCAACAGGCAGGCAAGCATGGTGCTGGAACAGTCGCTGGAAGCCTACATCTTGATCCACGACTATAAGGTAGACAGAGGACACACTGGGAATCACAGGAATCCTTGGAAACCTCAAGCCCATTCCCAGGGCCACACCTCCTCCAACAAGGGCAGACCCCCTTTTCCTTCCCAAACAGTTCTACCAACTGGGAATCAAGCAATTATTCAGACCACCCCAAGATATTTGTTTATATGTGACTAAAATACCATGAAATACAGCTGCCATTTTTTTATATCCAGTGGGAAAATGAATGTAGTTTGACAGGATGATCTTTTCACATTGCCTAGGAGTTTTTCAATTTGCCAAATTGAAATGCTATATCCATTAAAAATATCTGCTTACCTCTTCTTGCTAAGCATGGTAAAAAATCCTTCTATCTTCTTTTTTATGAATTTGATTAATCTATTGACATAAAAGTGGAAGCATAGTATATACATCTGTTTGTGAGTGGCTTAATTCCCTTACCATGTGATAGCATTTTCTTCTCTAAAGACAAGTGGTTATCCACACCATTTATTGAAGACCCTACCTTTTCTCCAATGTGTACTTTTTGCATCTTTGTTAGAAAGAAACCTCAAAAGATGGCTGTAGTTGTATGGTCCTATGTCCAAGTCCTCTATTCAGTTCTAATGAACCATTTATTGACATGTTTGTTTTTGTACCAATACCAGGTTGTTTACATTACTGTGCTTCCAGAGAATAACTCGGAATCCATTATGATGATATCCCCAGTACTATACCTTTTGCTCAGGATTGCTTTGGTCTTCCCAAGGCTTTCATGCTTCCAGGTTAATTTTGAGATTACTGTTTTATTTTGTTGAAGAATGGCATTTTTAAAAAATTGAATTTATACGTTGTTTTTGACATGACAATCATTTCACAGTATTAATTTTATTAGTACACAAGCATGGTGTTTCTTCTCATTTCTAGTGTCTTCCTCAATTTCTTTCTTTAGAGTTTGAAGGTTTTCATAGTAAATGTCCTTTACCTCATTGGTTTGGTTTATTCCAAAATATTTGTTGAAGCTATCATGAATGGGGTTGTTTCACTGATTTATTTCTTTGTGTGTTTCTCATTCGTATATAGCACACATTTGTGTGTGTTAGTTTTGTATCCTACCACTTTACTGAAAAAAAATTCTATCAGTTTTATAAGTTTTTATGAGAGTTAATTTTGCTGGGTATTCTGAGCTGGTAATTGTGATCTTTTAGAAACTGAAATATATTGTCTTATGCTCTTCTGGCTTTTAACGTTTTTTGTTGAGAGGCCCATCCAAGTAGAAGAGTTATGTAAAGCAACTTACAGACAAGACCAGAAGCTCCATATAGCATCTTATAATTAAAATGCTAAATATACAGAACAAAAGAAGTATGCAAAAGAAAATAAAGGCAGGCCTATCAGAATTACAGATAATTTCTCAACAAAATTTTTAAAAGACAAACAGACATGAAATAATACATGAATCATGGAGATCAAACAAAAGACTATGGAAAATCATTATATTGGACAGAGAGAGACATGCCAACTTTCTAGATAAGACTGGAGTTCTTGTATATTCAACAGTGGCTTTAGAATAAAATAAAAATAAAAATTCATTATTAAAGTATCTGGTGAACATAATGAATTAAACTCTTCGATGCAAATATATAAAATAATTGTCTACATTTTCATGGTCTTCTCTATTTTTATTTCTTTTCTACCTTCTGCCACGTGACTCCTGGGGACTGAGCCCTGCTCATCACTTTTCAGAGCAGGTGCCTTTACCAGTGGAACCATGCCCCTGGTCCCTTCAGCCTGTATTCCCTTTATATTCATGTAATTTACCCAGAGCTTTGCAGCTGCTGAGTGCCAGAACATGCAGTCAGGGACTTGTTGACCCAACTGCAGAAGCCACTTAGGCTGGCAGGTAATCTCCTGCACTTCCTTTCACCATTATTTCTCTTTACCTCATTTCTTGTTTCCATACTGTAGTTTTTGGAATGATTTTATTTAAGAAACAGCTTGGGATATATGTAGCTCTAAACATCCAGAACTAATAAAATTATATTGATCTGTAACATATCAAAACCACTATCAGAGGCAATTCCAGCTACTTTTGCCAATTTAGCAGTAATTAGGTGTACGGAGGCTCAGGAGTGCTGTGTTTTTTTTCTACGTCAGATTAGACATGCACCTTTGTGTTCCCAATTATGTTTTAAGATTGTTCCATTACCATCCTGGGAAGGAGACATTATAACCTTATTTCCTCTCCATTATTCTAACCAGACCCAAGCTAGATTTATAAAGAAAGATAATCTAACTACTACTAAAATACCACACACCAGACTATTTTATATTCATTTCCAATGACAAAAGTGATGGTTGCTAAGAGATCCTGACAAGTGGAAGGCAAAGCCACACAAAAGAGATAGAAATAATATTTGCTTGGTCACTCTAAACACTACACAGTTACTTTTACTTGTTCCCTTCTCCTTCTTTTCAATGATCATATTTTTAAACTTCCAAGTGAATATAAGTATCACCATTGTGTCACTGACCTATTTATATATGCTAGATATTTCCAACCGAATGGTGACATTCAAAATTTATTAAACTTTAAGTATTTCTAATATCAGTGAAAAGAAACTCTTTTGCTTTTTGGCGTGTGTAAAATTGTCACTTAGGAGAAAAAAAGAGCTTAAATGTTACTATTGGCAACCTTCCTATAGTGATGACCAAGGAAGGTAGAAGGTGAAACTCCCTGAAAACGCAGGGTTTGCACATTTAAGTATAATAATTCTTGAGTGTACCTGAAGGCATGCAATATATATATTCAATTAAGTAGTGCTATAAGCATCATAGAGGCTCCTTTTGAATGTATCCTCTTAAGCTCAAGACCCCATGTGCATAGCTGGGTGCAGAGTACCTTGACTGTGAGCTGACTAGTTCATCTGTATCTATTTTTAGTTTCTCGAGGATGCTTCATACCTTGCTCCACAGTGACCGTTCTAATTTACTTTCCTGCCAGCAGTGTGTGAGTGTTCCCTGTCATCTTCCTTTCCAGTATTTGATTTTTGCTTGAAATATTACATCATGCCCCAGAAATACATATTAGCACATACTTTATTTTTTTTAAATTTAGATAGAAACTTTAACCATCTTGATCTGACCATTATACCCTGTATAGGTGTTAAATTATCACACCACACCTGTAAATTCTATAATTAAAATACCAATAAAAATAAGGACGCACATGTTGGAGAGATGGTTCTGTAGTTAAGGACACTTTCTGCTCTCCCAGAAGATCTGAGTTTGTTTCCTTGTACCCACATCAGGTGGCTCATAAACTTCTGTAACTCTGGGGGTATCTAATGTCCCTTCTGGGTTCAAGGGGCAGTGCACACACACACACACACTTGTTAATATCAATGCATACACATATAATTAAAAATAAAAATAAATCTTTAAAACAAAATAAAGGAACAACAGTGATAAATTCTTTCATTAGGACTACCTTGGAAGATGATGATGATAATGATGATGATGATGACAGCATCTTTCTTTTTAAATTCCAGTTTACTCAGAGATCTATGTACAATTATATAGAATTTTCTCGTAAAAATTTACATTATTGGAGCAAAAATATTCCAGTAGGATCAACTCTAGGTATATGTCTTCTATAGGGAAATGAGTCTAGATTAGAGAGATCTGTATTTGAATCTTGATGGATTACCTGTTTTCACTTAGCAATGCATTTCCAAAGTTTCAGTCTCTAGGAGATGGGCATCATAATCTGGGATCAGTCTTGAAAGGCTGTGACATAAATGAATCACCAGAAATACTGGAGTGTATGGTTTCTCCATGCACAACATTTTCATATCCACACTTCTTTCCCTTCCATCTCTTTTGCCTAGTACAATGGCTTGATTGTAAATAAAAGATGCTCATGAAGCAGAAAGACTTTATTTTCAAAAAATGCTGAGATATTTCTACTGAAAAATCACCTACATGATACAGAATAGTGTAGGTGATGTAAGTAAGTATTAGTTCCCTTCTGTCAGTTGTTATATTTATGGCCCTAGGAGAGATTCCTTATTTCTTGTGGTACTGGTTTCATTATTTGAAAAATGATGATACTAAGAGATTGCTTGATGTGGTGCTCACTTACCAGGTACTTAGCATAATCTGGCACCTAATTCTTACTGTGGTGGTGTGGAAAAGGATGGCCCCCATAGGCTCAAACATTTGAATTCTTAGTCATCAGGGAGTGGCACTACTGGAGAGGGATTAGGAGGTGCGGCCTTGTTGGAGGAAGTGTGTCACTGGTGTTGGGCTTTGGAGTTTCAAAAGCCCCAGTCAATCCCAGTGTTCCTCTCTCTTCCTGCTGCCTATGGATCTGCATGTAGAACTCAGCTACTTTTCCAGCACAATGTCTGCCTGTGTGCTGCCATGCTCCCCACCATGCTGGTAATGGCGTAAACCTCTGAAACTCTAAGCAAGCCCCTGTTAAATTCTTTCTGTTGTAAGAGCTGCCATGTTCATGGTGTCTCTTCACAGCAATATAACACTGATTAAGACACTTAGCCTTTTATTCTAAACAATTACTCTTCTACATTGTCCTTCCTCATCCTCTTTTTCTTTTTCACTCTTTTTCATTGCCTTTATCCTCTTCCTCCTCTTTTACTTCTCTTCTTAGTCTGCCTTCTTCCTCTTTTTTCTTTCTTTCTTTCTTTCTCTTTCTTTCTTTCTTCCTTCCTTCCTTTCTCTTTCTTTCTTTCTTTCTTTCTTTCTTTCTTTCTTTCTTTCTTTCTTTCTTTCTTCTTTCCTCCCTCCCTCCCTCCCTCCCTTCCTTCCTTCCTTCATTTCTTCCTTCCTTTATGCATTTCTTCAAAACAAGGGAACTTCCACAGGAAAGGATATCTGTGGATATAACTAAATCTATTGATTTTGGATGAATTTTACTTATAGATTCATTTATTATGTTTTATGTGTAAATACTTTGTCTGCATGTAGATCTGTGTACCGCATGTGTGTCTGATGTCTGCAGAGGTCTGAAGAGGACATCAGAGTCCTGAGAACCGGATTTACAAATGACTGTGGGCTGGTATGCCAATGGTCAGAACCAAACCCATGTCCTCTGCAAACCTCTGCAAAAGCAAAAAGTGCTTTTAACTCTGAAACATTTCTCCAGTCCTGATGGATTTTAGCACTGAAGATAGAGTAATACTACCTGATTGTCTTTGGATGGAGAGATGAGAGAATGTTGAAGTATTGACCTTCATCAGTGTTGTGAGCCTAAATATCATTTACAAAGACAAGAACAGTATGGGTGGCCATTTTTTTTTTTAAGAACCCCTCTCTCCAAGTAATTCTGGTTTGATTTGTTGAAGTCCTGATCTAGCTTTTAAGCTTTTTAATAAAATCAACTATTATTTTGTTACAATAGTTCAACACCTATTTTTTAAATTACTTATTTTCTTTTCACTTGTAGTTCATTTGTTTTACAGTTTTATTTGTCCAGAAAATTAATTTATTAACTAATATTAATACCCATTCTGAAATATACAAAATTCCATGGCTGTCATTTTACTGGGAAGATACTTTTGATTAACAGCCAATGCCAAGGAACTTAGACTTCTGCTTGTTCACTCTCCACATTTGACATTTCCAAGTTTATATTATTATGTCTTTAATGCAAGGTTTATTTTCTTGGGAGTACTATGGACACTTCAGAATTGACCCCAATCTATACTTGCAAAAATAAAAGATTTTAGAGTTTAGATCAAAAAATAAGTTTCCAGTATATAAAAACTAGCATTATTATAGCTTACTCATACTATCATCATAAAAGATTCCATGTTTTTACAGTAACAAAGTGTGTGTGTGTGTGTGTTTGTGTGTGTGTGTGTAGGTTTCTTTTTCTATTATTTTTTCATTTATTATATGTATTTTTCTTTTACTGAAAATAGATACTTTTCATATATAATATCTTTTGATTATAGTTTCCCCTCCCTCTTCTCCTCCCAGCTCCTCTCCAACTTCCCTTCCCTCCAGATCCATATGCTTTCTGTCTCTAATTAAAAAAGAATAGGCTTCCAAGAAATAACAACCAAACATGACAAAATAAAATATAATAAGATGAAGCCAAAACTATCACATGGAAGTTGGACAAGGCAACCCAGTAGGAGGTAAAGAGTTCCAAGAGCAGGTTTAAGAGTTGATGACCAACTCATTCTCACAGTCAGGAGTCCCCTAAAAATACTAAGTTAATAACTGTAGTAGGTACACAGAGGACCTGGTACAGGCCTGTGTAGGCCCTGTGCTTGCTGCTTTGGTATCTGTGAGCTCATATGCACCCTGCTTAGTTGATTCAGAGGGCCTTATTGTCCTTGTGTCCTCCATTCCCTCTGGCTTTCGAAGCCTCTCTGCCTCCTCCTCAGTGAGATTATCTAAGCTCTAAGGGAAGGGACCCTGTGGAGACCTCCAATTTAGAAGATCTCCAATTTAGGCACCCTCCCTGCATCATGTCTGGCTGAGGGCTTCTGCATCTGTTGCCATCTGCTTCTAGAGGAAGCCTCTTTGATGATGACTGGATAAGGCACTGATCTATGAATATGGCAGGATAATTTACAATTGTATTGTTTTTGTTTGTTTGATTGCTTAGATCGGTAGTGTTTGGTTTTACCCTAGGTCTCTGGGTTATCAAGTCTCTGGTTCTTCTTTACACAAGCAGTAGATTCCTTCTTGTGGAGGGGGCCTTAAGTCAAATCAGACATCGGTCGGCTACTCCTGTAAGTTCTGTGCCATCATTGCTCTAGCATATTTCGCAGTCAGGACAGATTGTAGATCAAAGGTTTGGTGACTGAGTTGGTGCCCGTGTTTCTCTTTATGTAGTCTATGGAGTACCTTCCTGCACCAAAAAGACTAGGTTGAGGGCTCCAGTTTGACATCTCCATGTTTAATGAGTTATGTGGGGGTGGTCCTCTGTAATGGAGTCCACGGTTAGTTTGTGGAGAGCATCCTTTTGACTTAGCAACATCCTGGGTTGTTTGGGAATTTCCATGGGACCCCATTGGTGGAAAAACTCAATAGAATGCAACCTAGTTCTACCACTAGAAGCCTTGGCTAGGCTGCAAGACATGGTCAGTTGAGACACCCTATTCCCCACTACTAGGAGTCCTCATTAGGATCACCTTCATAGATACTAGGAAGTTTCCACTGTACTAGGTTTCTACACCCCCTAAATGCTCCCCCAAATCCCCCCTTCTCTCCTAGCACTTGCACCCTCAACCTCATTTCCTTCCCAACCTAATATTCTCCCAACCCAGCTCCATCGTCACCTGCACCAGTCTTCCCATAAAAACTTTTATATTTCTGCTTCCCAGGAACATCCCTAGTTATTATTTACTTGATAGCTAATATCCCCTTATAAGTGAATACATACCATATTTATCATTCTTGGTTAGGGTTACCTCACCCAGGATGATTTTTTTTTCTAGTTCCATCCATTTGCCTGCATGGAATTTCATGATGTCATTTTTTTTTTTAAACAGCTGAATAATTCTTCACTTTTTAAATGTACCATATTTTCTTTATCCATTCTTCAGCTGAGGGATATCTAGTTTTTTCTTCCTGTTTGGGGGCTATTATGAATAAAGCTGCAATGAGCATGATTGAGCAAACATGCTTGTGGTAGGATGGAGCATCCTTTGGATATATGCCCAAGAGTAGTATAGCTGGGTCTTGAGGAGGCTCAATTCCCATTTTTTTTTAAAGGTTTATTTATTTACTATGTATACAGTGTGTTCTGTTGGCACGTATCTCTGCAGGCCAGAAGAGGGCACCAGATCTCGTTACAGATGGTTGTGAGCCACCATGTGGTTGCTGGGAATTGAACTCAGGACCTTTGGAAGAGCAAGCAGTGCTCTTAACCTGTGAGCCATCTCTCCAGCTCCTCAATTCCCAAATTTTTAAGAAACCACCATCTTGATTTCCACAGTGGCTATACAAGTTTTTACTCCCACCAGCAATGGAGGAGTGTTTCCCTTGCTCTACATTTTCATCAGCATGAGCTATAACCTGTGTAGTTGATCTTAGTCATTCTGTCACCTATAAGGTAGAATCTCAAAGTAGTATTGATTTGCATTTTCCTGATGGCTAAGTATATTGAACAATTCTTTAAGGGTTTCTCAGCCATTGGAAGTTCTTCTACTGAGAATTCTCTGTTTAGATCTGTACTCCATTTTTAAATTAATTTATTTGGATTTTTGATTTCTATTTTCTTGAGTTCTTTATATATTTTGGATCTTAGTCCTCTATTGTATATGGGGTTAATACAAATCTTTCCTCATACTGTTCACTGCCTCTTTGTCCAACTGAGGGTGTCCTTTTCCTTACAGAAGCTTTGCAGTTTAACAAGGTCCCATTTATTAGTTGTTGATCTTAGTGTCTGTTATCACTGTTCTATTCATAAAGTCCCCTCCTATGCCAATGTGTTCAAGGCTACTCCCCACTTTCTCTTCTATCAGGTTTGGTGAATATGGTTTTATGTTGAGGTCTTGATCCATGTGGACTTGAGTTTTGAGCAGGGTGGTAAATATGGATCTATTTTCATTCTTCTATATTAACACATCCAGTTTGACCAACACAGTTTGTTGAAGATACTGTCCTTTTTTTCCCAGTGTGTATTTCTGGCTTCTTTATCAAAACCCAGGTTTTCATATGTATTTGGATTTATGTCTAGTTCTTCAATTCCATTCCAGTGATCAATGTGTCTGTGTTTTATGCCAATACCATGTGGTTTTTATTAATATACCTCTATAGTACAACTTAGAATCAGGGATGGTCATACCTCCGGAAGTTCTTTTATTCAGGATTGGTTTAGCTATGAAATTGAGACTCATCCTTTCAAGGTCTGTAAGAATTGTTTTGGGGCCAGGCAGCAGTGGTGCACGGCTTTAATCCCAGCACTTGGGGGGGGGGGGCAGAACTAGGTGGATCTTTGTGAGTTAGAGGCCAGCCTGGTCTACAGAGTGAGATCTAGTACAGGCACCAAAACTACACAGAGAACCCCTGTCTCAAAAAAGCAAACAAACAGAAAAAGAATTGTATTGAGATTTTTATGGAGCTGCACTGAATTTGTAGATTGTTTTTCATAGGATGACCATTTTCACTGTGTTCATCCTACTGATCCATGATCATGGGACAACTTCCAATCTTCTGATATCTTCTTCAATATCTTTGTTCAAAGACATGAAATTTTTATCATACAAGTCTTTCACTTACTTGGCTAGGGTTACCCTAAGATATTTTTTATTATTTGAGGCTATTGCAAAAGGGACTGTTTCCTTGACTTGTTTCTCAGCCCGTTTGTTGCTGTAGGATGGTCCTTCTATATGCTGTGAATGTGTATTGCTCTCATTGGTTGATAATAAAGTTGTTTTGGCCAATAGTCAGGCAGAATAAGGTTAGGTGAAAAAATCAAGCTGAGGACTGGGATGAGGAGGGTAGAGTAAGGCAGATGCAAGCCAGCTGCCCAAGGAGCAAGATGCCAAAGGACTGACAAGCTACAGGCCACATGGAAATGCATATATTAATAAAAATGTGTTCATTTAAATGTAAGAGCTGGTTAGTAATAAATCTGAGCTGTTGGCCAAGTATTTATAATTAATATAAGCCTCTGAGTGATTATTTGGAAGTGGGTACAGGAAAGGGCAGGACAGAGAAAAACCTCCCTTTACAATTTATTGTTTGTATATAAGGCTACTGATTTTTTTCCATCTCAGAAGTACTTTATTTATTTATTTATTTATTTATTTATTTATTTATTTATTTATTTTGGTTTTTCGAGACAGGGTTTCTCTGTGTAGCTTTGTGCCTTTCCTGGAGCTTACTTGGTAGCCCAGGCTGGCCTCGAACTCACAGAGATCCACCTGGCTCTGCCTCCCGAGTGCTGGGATTAAAGGCGTGCGCCACCACCACCTGGCTATCAGAAGTACTTTATTTTTTTTCCTTTTTTAATTTTTTTTTATTTTACAATACCATTCAGTTCTACATAACAGCCACAGATTCCCTTGTTCTCCCCCTTCCTGCCCCCCTCCCCTTCCCCCCAGCCCACCCCCCATTCCTACCTCCTCCAGGGCAAAGCCTCCCCCGAGGACTGAGATCAACCTGATAGACTCAGTCCAGGCAGGTCAAGTCCCCTCCTCCAAGACTGAGCCAAGTGTCCCTGCATAAGTCCCAGGTTTCAAACAGCCAACTCATGCAATGAGCCCAGGACCTGGTACCATTGCCTAGATGCCTCCCAATCAGATCAAGCCAATCAACTGTCTCACATATTTAGAGGGCCTGATCCAGTTGGGGGCCCGTCAGCCTTTGGTTCATAATTCATGTGTTTCCATTTCTTTGGCTATTTGTCCCTATGCTTTATCCAACCTTGGTTTCAACAATTCTCACTCATATAAACCCTCCTCTTTCTCGCTAATTAGATTCCCGGCGCTCCACCCAGGGCCTAGCCGTAATCTCTGCATCCAGATTCCTCAGTCCTTGGATGGTGTTTGGCCATCCCATCACCAGAGTAGGTCAGTTCTCGGCTGTCTCTCGACCATTGCCAGCAGTCTTTTGTGGGGGTATCTTTGTGGATTTCTGTGGGCCTCTTTAGCACTTTGTTTCTTCCTTTTCTCATGTGGTCTTCATTTACCATGGTCTCCTATTCCTTGTTCTCCCTCTCTGTTCTTGATCCAGCTGGGATCTCCCACTCTCTTTCCCTCGACCCTCGCCCTTCATTGCTCCCACTCATGTCCAGGTTGTTCATGTAGATCTCAGCCATTTCTCTGTCATTGGGCGATCCTCATGTCTTTCTTGGGGTCCTGTTTTCCAGGTAGCCTCACTGGTGATGGATGGATCTAGAAAAAATCATCCTGAGTGAGGTAACCCAGACTCAGAAAGACAAATATGGTATGTACTCACTCATAGGAGGATACTAGATGTGGAACAAGGATGACTGGACTGCTACTCACATCACCAGTGATTTTTTTAAGTTAATCTTGTTAACAGCTACTTCACTGAAAGCATTATTCAGCTTTAGGAGTTTCTGTAAGTTTAGGGCCACTTAGGTATACTATTGTATCACTACAAATAATGATACTTTGACTTCTTCCTTTCTAAACTGTATCTTCTTGATTTTCTTCAGTTGTCTTACTACTCTATTTAAAACTTCAAATACTATATTGAAATGGTATGGAGAGAGTGTACAGTCCTTTCTTATTTCTCATTATAGTGGAATTTATTTGAGTTTCTCTCCATGTAAGTTGATGTTGACAATAGGTTTGCTGAAAATTCCTTTATTATATTTAACTATGTACCTTTATCCCTACTCTTTCCCCAACTTTTATCATGAAGAGGTGTTGGATTTTGTCAATCTAATGAGGTGATCACATGGTCCTTTTCTTTAAGATATTTCACTAGGGCCTATTTAAATTGTTTATCTGATCTTGATTTAACTTTGGTAAGTAGCACCTATTGAGAAAATTATTTATTTCTTTTAGACTTTTCAATATAGAGACTACAGGACTTTAAAGTATGTCCTTATGGTTTTCTGGATTTAGTTTGTGTCTGTTTTTATATCCCTGTTTTTGTTTCTGATTTTGGTAATTTGAATATTCTCCCTCTGCCTTTTAGTTAGTTTGGATAAGGGTTTGTCTATCTTGATTTACTCAAAGAATGAACCCTTTATTTTACTGATTCTTTGTATTGTTCTTGTTGTTTCTATTTTATTGATTTCAGCCTTAACTTTGATTGCTTTTGGCAGTGTACTTCTCTTGAGTGTGATTATTTCTTTTTGTTTTAAAGCTTTCAAGTGTGCTGTTAAGTTGCTAGTATGAGATCCCTTCAATTTTTTTATGTAGGCACTTAGTGCTATGAACTTTCCTCTTAGCACCACTTTCATTGTGTCCCATAAGTTTGGGTAGTTTGTGCATTTATTTTCAATGAATTCTAGAACGGTGTTTTCTTTCTTTCTTTCTTTCTTTCTTTCTTTCTTTCTTTCTTTCTTTCTTTCTTTCTTTCTTTTTTTATTCTTTCCTCCCTTTCTCTCTCTCTCTCTTTCTTTCTTCCTTTCTTTCTTTCTGTGTGTCTGTCTGTCTTGACCTATTTTTCATTCAATAGAATTGTTCTATTTCCATGAGTTTGTAAGCTTTCCATTGTTTCTGTTGTTGTTGATATCAGCTTTAATCTGTGGTGGTCTGATTGGATGCAGGGGGTTATTTCAATTTTATTCTATCTGTTGGGAATTGCTTTGTGTCTGAGTATATGGTAAGTTTTGGAGAAAGTTTCATATGAATTTCTGCCTCCCGAATGCTAGGATTAAAGGTGCATGCCACCACTGCCTAGCCTCTATGTTTAACCTAGTGGCTTCTTTTGTTCTCTGATCTTCAGGCAAATTTTATTAGGATTCACAATATATCACCATAGATAGATACTGTTTAGATTTGCCTTTATCATGTCTTATTGTCTCAATTTATGCTGATTAAAGTTTTTCGGGATATAGTAGTCAGGAATGGCATCTATGGTCTCTTAGAGTCTGCAGCACATCTGTTTATACCCTTCTGGCTTTTAGAGGAAGGAAACCATGGTAAACAGAAAGCAATTGAAGATGCAGCTGAATGAGGGAGCCATCTTCTAGCTATAGCATGCAGAAAACTTGGCAGCTTTGGCCATGAGGTTATGGCTTTAGTGATTGAGGAAAGAAGCTGAGTCCAGGCAGGCATGTGTCAGAGGTGTCCCTGAATAGAGAATCAGAGAGTCCATTGCATGAAGCCTTGAAACTGAAACCTGGATTGTCTTAGAAACCACAGATGTTGGAGATGTCAAGGCCTTGGTATACCTGCCAAGGAGAACTACTAACAGGGAGTGGCATCCCAAGAGAGAGAATTCTGCTGTAGTCAACAAAGCTAAAAGAAGTTGGAGATATTTCCAACTTCGTTTTGACATCATACATTCAAATGCAGAGTTTGGAGTTTGCCCAGCTGGTTTTTGGTCTTGCTTTGGTCCAGTAGTCCCTCACTATGCTCACGTTCCTTGTGTCATTATATGTTGGAAGTACATAATCTGTATTTTTTTTATTTTGATATTACAGAGGATTACAGTTAAGAGACTGCATGAATCTCAGAAGGGACTTTGAACTTTAGAATTTTAAATAAGTTTGGGACTATTATAAACTAGAAGAACTTTTAAAGTTGGACTGAAATAATTTTTGAATTATGATATAACTATAATCCTTTGGTGGCCAAGGAGTGGAATGTGGTAGTTTGATAGAAAATATACCCCAAAGGGAGTGGCACTAGGAGGTATGGTCTTGTTGGAGTAGGTCTGGCATTGTTGGAGAAAGTATGTCATTGTGAGGGTGGGCTTTGAGGTTTCTTATGCTTAATCTATACTCAGTGACACAATTTACTTCTAGTTGCCTATGGATCAAGGTGTAGAATTCTCAGCTCTAACATGTCTGCCTTCATGCAACCATGTCCCACCGTGATGATAATGGACTAAACCTCTGAAACTGTAAGCCATCCCAATTAAATGTTTTTCTTTGTAAGAGTTGCCATGGTCATGATGTATTCTTCACAGCAATAAAAACATTAACTGGGACAGTCTTTTTCCTTTCAGCTTTTAATATTCTTTCTTTGTTCTGTATATATAGTATATTGATTATTATGTGGTAAGGAGACTTTCTTTTCTGGTCCAATCTATTTGGAATTCGGTATGCTTCTTGTACCTGTACAGGCATTTCTTTCTTTAGGTTATTTTTTGTTTCTTCTATGGTATTGTTGGAAAAATTTTCTGGGCCTTTGAACTGGGTTTCTTTTCCTTCCTTTGTGCCTATTATCCTTTGATAATATCCCAGATTTCCTGGATGCTTGTGTCAGAAGATTTTATAATTAACATTTGCTTTGGCTGATTTATCTATTTCTTTTAATGTGTCTTCAATACTTGAGATTCTCTATTCCATCTCTTGTATTCTGTTGGCAAAGCTTTCCTCTATAGTTTCTGTTTGAATTCTTAAATTTTTTCATTTCCAGAATTCTCTCTGTTTAGCTTTTCTTTATTGACTCTATTTGCAATTTCAGGTCTTGCAAAATTTTATTTCCTCATACTGCTTGTGTTTTCCTGGATTTCTTTGATGGATTTATTCATTTCTTCTTTCATGACCTCTATCAAATTCATAAAGGCTGTTTTTGGATCCCTTTTTTTCCCCTCCTTCAGCTGTGGTGGATTATTCAGGGCCTGCTGTGGTAGATAGCTGGACTCTAGTGAAGACATATACCCTGGCTGTTGTTGATTGTGTTTTCACACTGGTATCTTGTCATCTCAGTTTGTGATGATTAAAGGTCTAGGTCCTGATTTTTGGATTGTCTTTGTTTATTGGGTGTTTACTTCTTTGGTTTCTGTTTCCTGTCAGGATTTTCAGAGAATGAGATTGCTGTGTATTGCTTGACCCTAGCCTGTTCAGCTGGTATATTTACAGGGAATGCCTGTTGGTATTGGAGACTGGGTTATTATGTGGTAAGGAGACTTTCTTTTCTGGTCCAATCTATTTGGACTGGGTTGATTTGGGGAAAGGAAAGTTGGATAAGACATTTGTGATTCATTTGGGATGAGGTCAGAGAGAAAAGGGAGAACATAGCAGGTTTCCAACTATAGATCTGGGATATTGGATCTCAGGAGCAGTATGAGTCATGTGGGTCTTCTCTCAGCCTACTTATTGCCCTGGAAGGATTGGCCCATTGGTTAGCACGGATGCCTGCCATAGCTGGGGTCTGGGACAAAGCAACAAGAAGGGAGGGAGGTTAGGAGGGATGGCTTGTGGGACCCACAGGAGATGTGGGCAGAGGTGAGGGACAGCTGCAGCAGCAGTATTCTGTTGCAGCACTAGGAGGAGAATGGGGGGTTGGGTCTGGGGGAACAGAGAGAGGGGAGAAGGTCTATGTCCAGCCCACCTGATTTTTCTGGCAGGCATAGCCTGTGGTTTAGCAGGGCATGTACATGTTTCTTTATTGGAGGACTTTTCAGAGCCTTTAACATATGTGCTTAAATTGTGAGTTTTATTTGTTTTAAAATTTTTATGCTCCTCTGTTAATTTCTGCATATATATGGACACACCATGTTCATGCCTGTGCTTACAGAGACAAGAAGGAGTTAGATTCCTTGAAATTAGAGTTGCAGGTGGCTTCAAGCTACCAGATGTGGGTGCTAAGAACTGAACTTTGGTCTTCTAAAAGAGCAGCAAGTGCTCTTAACCCTTAGCCAGTTCTCTAGCCCCAAATTGTCACTTTTAAAGAGGACACAGTAACAATGTTCTCCTAAATTATTTTTATAATGGCATACATTTTTTTCAAGTACTTGTCTAAATTCAGAGATCATTAAAATAGTTTTTTTTAACTCTATTCTTTCAAAATTATATGTACATATGCAATATATGTTCAACATTTCCAGTCCATACTGCCTCCATTTAACTCACCTTCAGGACTCCTGAACACATCTTTCTCCCAACTCCATGACCTTTCTTCCCAACCTACCAGTGACCACATCCTAAGAGACAATACCGTAATTGGATCTATATGTTACTCACTCTAATCTTTTGTTATCATCTTGGTAATTGGTTTTTGTGATAATATAAAATGACCTAAAATTTAAAAAATATTGTTAGAGTACATATAACTACCTAGAAATCCTCAAGTAAAGTGGGATTGAAGTTCTCCAAGGGCTGGAACATTTTTCCTCATTATTGAGTATTTTGTTAGTAATATGTGGCTCGGCACACAGTGACATAACATGCATTGTTGAAAGAATGGATGATTCTGAGAAGGCTTTTATGTCTACCTCCTCTATACATGCATCTTATTAGCAACCCTATTTAAAAATGGAACCATCGTTGGCTTCTGTCTTGACTACAAAAGGCCATCTGGACCCATCAATCTCATCCTTTTCACCAATCAAATTGAGTCATACAGCATATGTTTCATAATTCATCACCTTTATAAAAAAAAATCTAACTCTAGAAGGGAGTAATTGCATACCAAAAGATCTCATCAATGGAGCACAGAAATCCAGTCTTCCTACCTTCCTTCTTTTTAAAAAAAGACTTTTTATTATATATATATATATATATATACTTTTCCTGCATTTATATCTTTGTACCATTTGTATGCCTGGTACCCACAGAGGTCAGAAAGAAGGGTTGGAGACCCTGGGATGAAGTTACAGATATAGGTGTTGAGAATTTAACCTGGGTTCTCTGGAAGAGCAGCCAGTGATCTTAACTGCTAAGCCATCTCGTCAACACTCCCCTTTATTTTCAATACCGCAAAAGAACAAGTGCATGCCGATTTCAGAAACTGGTGGTATTAATATGTTTTGACTGCTAAGTGGTGCACTATTTATTACAGCATTGCTTGGAACAGTGCATTTCACAGGCCTATGCTAATCATTAAATATGTTGTAGACTTATTCTGAACAAGACAGGATTGCCTACTCATGGATTTACAGATTGAAACAAAGAAACTGTGCTTGCCTCACCTGTATACCAAACAACAATAATGCTGCCACATTAAATCTTTGAATCCATAATTATTTAAATGGATCCTTAAGTTCCATGCTGTTTGAAATATATAATTCTGGGCAATAATTTTACATGTTGAATGACAATGTTTTCAATATTTTTACTTAAGACCATCTAAAAATACAGAAAATTTCCCCCTCTAACATGTGGAACAGAGTATCTCTATATCCTAGTCAAGTGTGCATTCAGAGACCATCAAGATTTTGTTGTACTGGAGGCAACATGAATGGGAAGGCAGAGTGACAGGCCTGGTACCCATGTGAAGTCCCAAGGGACAAGGACACCGATCACCAACATGAAAAAAGTACTTTAAATGTTTTGTTTTCATTTTAATTATGTATATTAATAGTACATAGTATATGTTACATAAGGACACTTTCATACAAATATAAAGCTTATGTTGAACATCTATCCTCTAGATCTCCTTTTCCTCTCTTCCCCTTCCTGTTAGTACCCTTTTGTTCTCATAGGTAGTTTTGGTTCTAATTTTTTTCATTTTTGGTTTATTGTTTGAGATTGTATTTTAATTACTATGTTTCTCCATTCCCTTTCCTTCCTCCAAACCTTCCCATATACCCTTCCCCTCTCCTCTTCAAATTCATGGTCTCTTTTTAAATATTGTTATTGCAAGTATATACATACCCATCAGAAGAGGAATGTTAGTCAGGCCCTATTTCTAAAGACACTATGCACTTCAGAAACAGGACCCAGAGGTCTGTGAAGTGGAACTAACCCGAATGCCCCCTCCCTGAGGACTAGCTCTCACAGTACCAGAAGATGCCATTCAAGCTTCCAAAGGAGAGAGGCAGCCAACAGTCCTACCATTCACTATTGATTCCCAACTTAGATAATTCTGTAACTTCATCTGTTCCAGTTTCCCTCAACAACATGGGGATTGTAAGGTCCCCTGAGTGTTCTTGTAGGGCTCTTTGTCTTGACTTATGAAAAGTATGTATTTCAAAGTCTAGCTCACCTTGGAAATAATAAATACCAAGTATTATTCTGCCACATAATGTGTACTTGACCAAAGACGAGTGGAAAAGAATTCTCTAGCAACAATTCATCTATTAAAAGGGGTATAAATCACACCTGTCCATGTAATTGTGGTGATCAGATGGTTCAGTGAGTAATTTCTGTGTGAACCCTGTTTAATAGTCCTGCACTCATCAAGTGGAGGAAGCTCGAGAGCTGCTCATTAATATTCATATGTTCAATCTGTGTCCTCATTGAAGTGTACCTGAAAGAAGTTCCTTCCAGTATATCCTAGCTTTGTTTCTGTTGATGTGATAAACACCATGACCTATAGCATACAGTCCATTAAGAAAGGAAGTCAGGGCATGAACCTGGACACAAGAGCTGAAGCAGAGACAGTGTAGAAATGCTGCTTACTGGCTTTGTCCTCATGATTCACTCAGTTCACTTCTCTTCTGCAAGCCAGGAGCAATGGCACAGGAGTGGCACCATGCCTGGCAGAATGGGCCCTCGAAGATCAATCACTAATCAAGAAAATGCCCAACCTAAGAGGTACAGGCTGGGTGGTGGTGACGGCAGTGGCGCACGCCTGTAATCCCAGCACTCGGGAGTCAGAGGTAGGTGGATCTCTGGAGTGGAGGATGGTCTATAGAGTGAGTGAGTCCCACAGAAGAAACTCTTTCTCAAAACCACACGCAAAATGAGAGAGAGAGAGAGAGAGAGAGAGAGAGAGAGAGAGAGATCCAGAAGTGATACAGACTTTGACTCACACTGGGTTCTAACCACAGAGCAGTCAGCAGGTGTGAAGCTGAAGTGGACTGGACAGGGTAGTGGCTGGATTAGAAGGTAGCAGTGGAAATGGTGAAACGGGTAACACTCAGAATATATTTAGTTGGAGTGGAGGATATTTAATATTTGCTGTTATTTCTTTAGCTAATTATCAAGTTATGAATGTCACCTAATTAAAAAATCACTTGCAACTTAACTTAAAAATTGGTCCATGAGATTTAATTAACAAATACAGTGGCATTATATTTTTAGCTATTGCATTTATTTCCAATTATATACCAAAACAGATCAGTCCTTTGTTGAAACACAGTTGTATTCTCCACTACTCCATCCATACATAACTTATAGAAAGAGAATGCCACATTTTAAACAGACTAGAACATTTCTGGAAGTAATTTTAGAACCAGAGCTGCAGGAATAAAGAAGAGGATTCACATTTATCACTTTGAAAAAATATTGACTGAATGTTAGCAATCAGAATTTGTTGCTATTCACAACTAAACATTTTTCAATTGCATTTAGAAAACTTTTTCTTTAATTAATTCTGATCCTTGAGTCTAATTTATTATCTTTACCATTCAAGACTATACATTTCCATTGTCTTTACAGAATTTTTATACTTAAGTATTTTTATTTAATTTCTGTATATATTGCACAATGTTATTCTAACAGTGAATATATTTGGCAGTTATTTAGTCTAAAGTATGTTATATTGTAGAGCTCCAATTTATCATTTTCTTCTTAGAAAATGTCTATTCTGCTGTCTCTTAACTAACAAATGGTTTAGTAATTTTCAATCATATCTTTATCATTATAAGTAATTTCTAATGTCATTTTATTTCTTGTTCCTAATTTACTGACACCCTGTCCATTTGTGTGAGACATCAAATGACTGTTTATCATCAGTGCTTAACAATACAGCTATGTGGAAGAAACAGAATAGTTCAGTATGGTTGAGGAGGAATGCTCTAGGTTGGAGTTGCCTGAAGGGAAGAGAAAATATAGTAGTGAGTGTAGATAAGTAACATCCAAGAAGAGCTGCAATCCCAGGTACGTCTACCTCCCCATCATATCATATAACCTATCATATCATATCTCATATATCTTTTCATATATGTATCATATCATACCCTAACATACCATAGATATTTATACATGTATATGAATACAGGGGAGAAAGACAGTAAGAGAAATCATAAATCTATCAGCCTTGGGAAAGAAAGGAAAAGACAGAAAAGGATTTATGAATACAGAATTTGGGAGATTCCACAGTGATTGATGGTAAGAACTGCTGCTGGAGTCTGCAGTAGTGCAAAAACAGTTCCCCTTTCCTGACTCAAGTTCTGAAGTGGAGTTCCTCCCCTTACTTAGAGGCAAGACTGGAAGACTTGACTTTATAATGCTAATAGAAGGGATTTTCTCACCCTGAGTGCAAGATTGCTTAGGCTCAACCACCTTGTCAGAGAAGCTCAACACTGAGGAGAGCCACTTTTCTCTGGAGCATCGAGGCTGACACATTGCAAGCATCTGCTCCCTAGAGGATTAGAGATGGAGCAGAACAGAGCCTGTGTGGCTGTTCCCAAGCAGAAACATTGCTAAGGTCATTCGAGCAGCAGAAGAGTGAAGGAAGGACTGGGGAAGGCTAGTAAGGTGCCCAAATCCTCCCCGTAGGGGGAGACAGTGTCATCCAACATTAGAAATGTGTACCTAACAGATGATGAGAGAAATGAATCCTGAAATAGCACAAGAAGAAAACTATGCCAGTTATACTAAACAGTCAAATGTTTGATTCTGTGGGTAAAGGAATGATCAAATAGCTACTATTGGGAAATGCCCACTTATCAAAGGTCTTGTTGCCATGGAAATGGGACCATATTCATGAGGAATGTATAAGAATAAACTGATAAAAGCATAAAAATAGGTTAATATCCACAGCCATAAAGAGGACAAGAGTTCATAATGACCATCATTATAGTTATCCCCACACAGGAATCTATGACAATTATACAGTGAACACTTGGGTGAAGAAAAATTGTGTGCTGAGTGCGTATGGCCTGTTAACCCCACACAAAGGTCTTCATATGCACACACATGCAAATATACACATCACACACATAGATGACTTAATTAAGAAGAAGAAAATTCACTGAACCATATGTCATTACTGGACAACAAGAGATCCTTAATCATTCCCACTGCAAAAAAAAGGATTCTTAGCTGGATCTGTGTGTTCATCTTCTTCCTTAGTGTTCAAGATCTGTTTTTTTCCTTCTGAACTATTTTTGTCCCCATGAGAAGAGGCGTTGCAGAAACTGCATCTTTAAAAAGGTCTAGTTTTATTATCCTAACTCAGTATCTCTCAAGGTAATCAATAACTGTTAGTTATGACACTGGCAAAGAGAGAAATTGTGAATGCTTACTAAATTTCAAGTTTGAAATTGACTGATTGCAATAGCATTTGAATGAGCAATTCCCGAAGTTAAGTGCAAAGAGAATGACGGGACAGTAGCCAGGTGCTTAAATACACCCGGCAGATGCCATTTTCTGTCTTCTTGGCTGTACTGTCTATGTAGATTCTGACTGAAGCTAGTCTCCAGTTACATAATTGTGAAATATATAGATAGATAGGTGTGTGTGACATAAGCAGTAATATGAGAAGCTGAAACTCGGACAGAAAACTCAGATTATGTATCCAGAGCTTCATAATGGAATAGAAGCAGTGGTGAATTATAGGGCCACTTGAATTTTTCTGAGTGTGAAGAAGGTGGAAGTATATACATAATATAGAATAAAAAGGTGCCTAGTTTATCACTTCACAGTAACACTAGTTTGAACTTTATAAAAGTACCATTTTGTCGGTTGGCACCTATTCAACACAATATTTATCAATTGTCTTAGGGTTTCTACTGCTGTGATGAAGCACCATGATTAAAAGCAACTTGTTGGAGGTAAGGGTTTATTTGGCTTTCAAATTCTGAGTCACAGTCCATTGAGGGAAGCCAAGGCAGGAACTCAAACCATACAGGAACATAAGGCAGGAGCTGATGCAGGCCATGGAGGAGTGCTGCTTACTGGCTTGCTCTTCATGACTTGCTCAGCCTGTTTTATTATACAATACAGGACCACTGGTCCAGGACTGTCTACCCTCACATTATACTAGATTCACTCCATAGGTCACTGATTAAGAAAATGCCTTACCGACTTCAAAATGAAATTATTACTTACTTACTTACTTACTTATTTATTTATTTATTTATTTATTTATTTATTTATTTATCTTTTTCAAGACAGAGTTTCTCTGTGTAATTTTGGAGCCTGTCCTGGAACTCCTTTTGTAGACCATGCTAGCTTCAAACTCACAGAGATCCTCCTGCTTCTACCTAATGTGCTAGGATCAAAGGCAAGCACCACTACAACTGGACCAAAATAAAATTCTTTAAATAGCTTATGTGTTCCAAAAGGCATACATTTTTCTAAAGATTTATATGACTTATTACTAATTAACATTTCAATTTCTAGGGTATGCTTTTTATCTGCATGATAATATTAAATACTATTTTCTTCCTTATTAAACTTATTTTTGTTTATACATGTGTGATAGTCAATATTGTTAACTTCATAGGACCTAAAATCACCTTCAAAAGGAGCCTCTGGGCATTGCATAGAGAGATTGTTTACATTAGGTTAATTGAGGTTCAAAAGCACACCTTACCTGTGGTACCAGACTGAATAAAAATGAGAAAGCAAGCTGAGCACCAGCATTCTTCTCTGTCTGCCTCCTGAATGTGGATGTAATGTAGTCAGCCATCTGCCTCAGGCTCATGTTACCATGCATTCTCCTCCAGGACAAATCCTCCAACTGTGAGCCAAATAAACCCTCTCTCCTTACAGTTGCTTTGGTCAGGGATTTTTGTCACAATAAAAAGCAGCAAAGCAAGTAACTAATGCAATATGTATATATACTTTCTACTTTAAAAGTTAACCTTTTGTTCACTACTGGGATTCTGAATTTTTCAGTAACTAATTGTGCTATTTTGCTAATTTTAAACTAGCTTATTTTTCTATTGACGAGAGCTCTTTGTCCATTGAAGCTGTTGATACTCTGATGGCATTGATGATAATTTAAAATCTCTCTGAAATGTCTTTGTTTGGAATTTATTTGTTTATTTCTTATCATTAAATAGAAAGCATCCATCTTCTTATGAGTGATTTGTTGTTGTTTTGTTTGTTTGATGTACTTAAATTAACATTGTACACCTCAAAATTATTTGCAATAGCTTTTTTGCTAGTGTTTTTCTTTCATTAAAATTTTTAATGTGTTTGGGATTTGCTTTAATGTGAACTATGGGTCTACCATTTCTTCTAAAAATCTGCCCACCCAAATATAATGAAAGGTTTCTGGAAACATTTGCCAGCTGCCACAGGAGAACTAAATATGAAGACTATTTGAAAACCATGGGAAACTCTATCATCCAATGTGAAAACTGGAAATTTCCTGGCACATCTACTGGTGTTGTCATTGCTCAGGTTTTGTACAAGCAGCCATATTGTTGAGATTCCACAATTGCAGCTTCCCAGTCACACCAGAAAGACACACTCTTGCAGCAGATCTTATGGTTCACAGGATCTTGTAATCTTCCAGCCCACCAGAGATTCTAATATAGTGGCAGCCAGCTAGAAACACTGTTACTAGAATCTGACATCCATGCTGTTGACTATAACAAGGCTTTGAGTTCCATAGCAATGATTGGGTAGATTTATAAGATGAATTCTATGCATTAGGATATCACAGTTTTATTCAACACACCACAAAGGTAAAAATTAACCTGTCTTTCAATGTTCTACAGTTTCACAGATGTGATGAAATAAAACAAATATTTTACAAATATTATTTTGTTACCTAAATTATTAAGAAAAGATTTGATCAAAATGAAGTAGAATATTATTCAGGCTTGAAAGATTAAAGTAATACCTTTTTTAAAACCATATCTAAATACAGGTATTACACTAAGTGAAATAGTGAAATAAGCCAGGAGAAGAATAACAAACATTACATGATTTTACTTTTACGTGGAATCTGAACAAGTTGAACTCACAGAAAGAGAGTAGTGGGTTTCTAGGGCACGAAGGAAGAAATAATAGGGGAATGTTGACTAATGGGTACAACATTTCCATTATGCAAGAGGAACAAGTTCTGAAAGTTGAATCACAGAATAGGGTGACTATTGTTAATAACATTCTTGAGTTAGCACAGAGTAGATTTTAACTATTGGCATCACAAGGACATGGAAGTAAATATAGTAGATAATAGGAATTTTAATTAGCTTGACTATAAATACTTTTTATACTCTATATTATAGTAAAATACATATGCTTATATGAGTATATATGATATTATACATTTATAATATGTATGCATTTTATTTATTAAGTATACCTCAAAAAATCCAGGAGAGAAAAGACAAAGGATTTAAACAACTAAGTGTTTCTGGATTTCTTGATCTTTCTTTTTAGAGTGTAAAATATTCTGAGAAATGTTATTTTATTTTTTAATAACAACTGTAGAAGGCAACAGTTACATACTAGGTACATGCTTAGTGAGATATATGGAGAGTCATTTAGCAAGAATTCATTCACTAGCATTAATTTGTTTGGTTTTCACAAGAGAAATTGCTTTGCAAGATGCTGGGATGTGGTACACACAGAGAGCCATAAAAGTCTGTTCTAGCTCAGACCTCAGAGCAGACTTGGTGAAGACAGTTGACTAAGCAGTGTAAATTGATCCAATGTGCTGATACTGACTAAAAAGAGTCATGCCATTTTTAAGACTCTGTTTTCCAGTTGAATGTTTATAAAATGCAGTTAAAATAAGGGCAGAAACATATGTAATAAAAGTTTCGACAAGAATGAGTTATACAGATTTCAAGAGAAATAATTCCTTGAAAGGAGAAGGGAGCGCTCTGAGCTCCCTCTGTTTAGTCATCAGTACTCTGGAAAGTTCTCCAAGAGCTGTAAAAATTCTGGCAGTAAACCAACAACAAAGATGTCTTGAAATATTAAAATAAAAATGCAATAAGATTTTTGCTAGGCAGAATTGGTATTATCTCTAATTTTTTAGAGTCTCTGAAATTAATTTTACTTAAACAAACAACACCTGTACTCAAGAGCACTTGTATGCGAAAACTCTAACTCATAGTGAAGAGTTGACTTTTAATGCCTGTGAGTAGCAGAGCTTAGTTACTGCAATAATCTTCACTTACTTTCTATGTACAATGGAAACAAAAATAATCATGTTTGTGGCTATTTGCTGCCAACTCTGAGGACCTGAGTTAGAGCTATCCCCATGATCCACATAGCAGAATGAAAAAACTGACTTCTGCACATTGTCCTCTAGCCTCCACACTCAGTCTATGAGCAGCTATTATCCTCCCAACACCATACATCAATAATAAAAATGGATGAGTTAATGTGCTTGTTCTGAGTTTCAAAAGTTTTAACACATCTGCTGATTTTAGCAGTATTTGTGGTACTTTATAAATGATTAAGATTGTTATTTTACTGTAAGCCAAATCATTTAATACCTTACCATGTAATATAAGGTACTATGATGTTTCCATAGATCTATAGCTAACTATAGGCTGTCCATGAAATTTATAAGCCAAGAATTGTAGAGCCAATTCCTTAAAAATCACAGTTTGGTTGAATATGGTGGCATACAATTATAATCACAATGCTTGGTGGGTTGGTGCTGGAGAATTGCTGTGAGTTCAAGGACAACCTGGGCTAAATAATGGCATGTTCCAAGCCAACTTGGGTCACTAGAGTGAGAACCCATTTGAACAAAATGAAATAATGAAATTAAATGAAACAAAACCCAACACACACACACACACACACACACACACACACACACACACACACACTTTAACAGTGTGTGTTCTATAGGGTTGAAACTACCCTCATTTCTTTTATACTATTTTGAGTTTGCATATTAAGTAATTTTCCTCCCAGATTCTGCACTTCCCTGGAATAAAATCATAAGGTTTTAAAGTACAGGAGAGAAAAGAGCTGATGAATTGTTAAGCTATTTCCCTTGAGGGAATAACATCTATCACTTCATACAAAACAAGTAATACAAATCATCTTCAGGGAATACACTTGACAATTTTCTTCTGCATTCCACCATGCTGACTGGCTTCTCACATCCTTCACTTACCCCACCTACCTCATTCTGGATATTTTACTTTATTGTTTTGATATTTGAGTACATATTATAATTCTTGTAAAAAAAATTCTTAGTGCACTCAAGGGAAATGTTAAAAATTTTAGGTAGAACATATCAGTTTTCTGAGGTACTCATTTCAGTGTGTGAGAGAAATTCGGCTTGGAGAATGTAGCTTAAAGGCATATTCACCATTGAGGGCTGTTCTTAGATTCTGTTCTCTTCTCTGGGGCTCACAGGAGATGCCTGTCCTGGCTTTTAGGTTGCCCTAGAGTCTGTGATGATTATCCTGTCTTCCCAGCACAACCTGCAATACTACAACCAGAAGCTACACAGGAGACCTTAGTTGTTCTATCAGAGAAATGTCTGATTCTTTCTCACTAAGCATGGATATTCTGCAACATCAGTGTTTATTGCTTTAATTTCCTACAAAATACATAAAAAAGGAGCTTATAGTTAGGTAGCTTCTATTCAAGTGAATCACATTTGCTAACAATAATGCTTCATTTACCATTTTCAAAACAACCAGAGTACAGACTAGGAAATTTTCAATCTTAGCCTTCATGGTTTGTTTTGAAAGGAAAAATGACTACTCTTTTATAAAACAGGTAAAGTAGTAATGGGAGAAAGTCATAAATATCCTCATTTGGTTTTACCCTTTGTGAGGGCTTATAAGATCAGAATTTCAAATTTTCTGCTTGATTTTAATGTCAAAGTCATACATAAGTAAAGAATAACCAGTTCTTAGACTGTGGAAATTATAAAGCAAAAGGTTATTTTGATATTTTTGATAGTGGATATTGTTAATAATATTTGAATCCATTCAGCTGAACTGGTAATGGAATATGTGCACCTGTGTCTCCCACATGCCAGTAACAATGTGTCTGTAGGTAGGAGAGACCTCATATAGCACACAGTGGTATTCCTGGAAAATGTTTTAAAAAGAAGTTGAAGATGTAAGCAGAGTGGTCATTATTTTTGGTTAACCTTTTCAAATATGTATGAATGGCATGCTTTCCCTTGTCACTTTATTTTAAATCTAAGATTTTCAAATTAAGAAGTTGGTGTAACATTTTGAAATAGTATTCAGTATTGGTAAACATAAATTGAAAAATGAAAATGTCACAAATAAATTATGAGTGTATTCTCTCCACCATTAGGGAAAATAATTAGAGTAATCTCAAAAGCATTAACAGTAAACACAATTCATGATCTAATAGCTGTAGTTCAGGAAAATATGATAATAGAATAATTAAGCATGCATATAACAATTTTTGAAAAATAATGCATACTATTTGTAATTTTATAATATGGGAAAAATTGAGCTTACTAATTAGATAATCAATAGTTCAGTCATAACTTAAGGTACTGTTATTTAGGATACCATTAAAACCATATTTATATTCAATCAAACTATAGTCTTGTGTGTGTCTTTCTAAATATAGAAATAAAAATATTTATAAGATGATACTGAAGAAAAAAGCATGTAAAGCAATAAGTACACTTTTTATATTCTAAAACTGAACACATGTATATATAAAAGAGAATATTTCTGGTATTTGATTTGATTCACTTACTTTTTTGTTTACCCTTTTATGAGAAATAGATTTTTTTTTAAATAACCTATCTTGATTATGTGTTCCCCTCCCCCTCTCCTCCCAGTTCCTCTCCACCCCTTCTCCCATCTGGATTCCTGTCTTTCATTAGAAACCAAATAGACTTCTAAGGGATACTAATAAATAAACAAATAAATAATAAATAAATAAAGTAAAACATAGAATATAATATAATAATATAACACTAACACATTGAAATTGGGCAAAACAAGCAAACAGAAGGAAAAGAACCCAAGAGAAGACACAACAGAGACCCATTTGTTTTCACACTCAGGAGTCCTATAAAATAATTAAACTGGAAGACACAGTATATACACAGAGGACTTGGGGCAGACCCATGCAGGCCTTGTGCATGCTGCCTCCACCTCTATTAGTTCATATGTGCAGAGATAATATTTATTTAGAGGGCCTTGTTTGTCCTCTGCTCCGCCGGTTCTTACATACTGCCTGTCTTCCCTTTTATGGGGTTTCCTGGGACCTGAGGGGAGAGATTTGATGGACACATTTTATTTAGGGTTGAGTGTTCCAAGGTCGCTCACTCTCTCCATAATGCCTGGCTGTGAATCTCTGTATTTTTTTTTCTTCTGCTTCAGGAGGAAGCTTCTCTGATGATGGCTGAGCAAGGCTGATCTATGTGTATAGCACAGTATCATCAGGAAGAGTCATTTTATCATTCCTTTTTTCTTAAAAAAAAAAAACAAAAAACAGTAGTACTTGGTTTTACCCTAGGTTCCTGGGCTATCCATTCTCAGGTTCTTGAGCACCCAAGCAGTATCAGTATGGGTTCCATCTCATGGAATGGACCTTAAGCTAAAGCAGATATTGGTTGGTTACTCCCACAAGCTTTGTGGCATTATTGCCCTAGCATATCTTACAGGCAAAATATCATTGTAGATCAGAGGTTTTTGTGGCTGGGTTGATGTTTATGTTTCTCCTTTGGTAGCTAGCTGAGTACTTACTTTTTTGAACTAACAATTCTAGAACATAAGGCCAAAGGCTCTATAAAGACATCAAATCAACTTCAATGTGTTCAATAAATTGTGTAAGTGTTGTCTTCAGCAATGGGGCTTTGCAGAGAGCAACCTCTAGTCTCGGCAATAGCCTGGATTGTTTGGGGATTCCCATGGGACCCCTTTGGCCAACAACTCAAGTAGGTATAACCCAACCCTAGTACTGGAAGCTTAATTGGTGAAAAGAGATGGTTAGTTGGGGCACTGTCTACCCCATTACATGGTGGTTTCATGTTCATAATCTTTATCTATGTATATATATTTAGGAAGCTTCTACTATATTAGGTTTCCTTACTACTCCTCAAATTCCCTTTAATTTTATCTTTCTTTCCTTATATACCTTCCTCTTCCTCTCTCCCCTCCCCCTTGCCAATTGATCTTCTGGTCCAGCCCCTACCATCCATCCATAACTATCTATTCTATTCCTGTTCCTAACAATATCTATGTATTCCCCCTAGTCCCTTACTCTATACCTATCCTCTGTGGCTCTATGGATTGTAGCTTGGTTATCATTGACTTAATATCTAATATACACATATAAGTTAATATATTTATAACATTTATTTTTCTAGGTCTAGGATACTTCACTCAGGATGATTTTTTTTCTAATTTTATCCATTTACCTGCAAAATTTATGATTTAATTTTTTTAATGGATGAGTAATACTCATCATGTAAATGCACATGCTTTCTTTATGATTTCTTCTGTTGAGGGACATCAGGTTGTTTCCAGTTTCTGGCTATTAAGAACAGAGCAGCAATGAAGTAAGTGGCTGAGCAAGTATCTCTGTGGTAGAAAGAAGTATCATTTGATTATGTACTCATGACTGGTACAGCTAGATCTTGAGGTAGACTGGTTCCCCATCTTTTGTACCCTGATTTCCATGTGAGTGTACAAGTTTACATACCCACTATTAATGCATGAGTACTCCCCTTACTACAGATTCTTGCCAGCATGAGCTGTCACTTGTTTCTATTGATTTTGGCGAGACTAACATGAGAAAAATGGTATCTTAAAGTAGTTTAATTAGCATTTCCTTGACAGCTATGGATGATGAACATTTCTTTAAATGTTTCTCAGTATTTTCATTTTTTCCTTTGAGAATTCTCTGTTTATAGCTGTATCCCATTTTTAAATTGGGTTGTTTCCTTGGAATCTAGTTTTTTTTTAATTTCTTTATATTTTGAATATTAGACCACTATTAGATGTGTAGTTGGTAAAAATATTTTTCCACTTAGTAGGTTGTTGCTTTGTCTGAATGACAGTGTCCTTTGCCATGCAGAAGCTTCCCAGTTTCATGAGGTCCCACTTATTAATTGTTGATCTTAGTGCCTGTGCTGTTGGTGTTCTGTTCAGAAAGTGGTCTCCTGTGCCAATGTGATATTATTTCCCACTTTCTCTTCTATCAGGTTTGGTGTATCTGGTTTTATGTTGAGGTCTTTGATCCATTTTGGTTTGAATTTAGTGAAAGGTGTTAAGGACAGATATGTTTGACCATTTTCTGAAAATACTGTCATTTTTCCAATGTGTATTTCTTGCTTCCTTATAAGAAATAAGGTGTCCATAAGTGTGTGGGTTTTTGTCTGGGTTCATAATTTAATCCCATTGATCAATGCATCTGTTTTTGGGCCAGTACCATGCCATTTCTACTAGCATAGCTCTGTAGTACAACTTGAATCAGGGATGGTGATATCTCCAGAAGTTCTTTTATTGTTCAGGATTGTTTTAGCTATCCCGGATTTTTGTGTGTATGTGTTTTCATGTAAAGCTGAAAATTGTATTTTCAAGACCTGTGAAGAATTATATTGGAATTTTGGTGGGGATTGCATTGATTCTACAGATTGCTTTTGGTAGGGTAGCCATTTTTATTATGTTAATCCTACTAATCTATGAACATGGGAGAATCTCTCTTCTGTCTCTTGTATTCTGTGTTGAGACTTGCCTCTAAATTTCCTGTTCCAGTTCCCAAATTTTTCCCTCATTTTGGGTTTTCTGTATTGATTCTATTTCCACTTTTGGGTCTTGAACTGTTTCATTTATTTCCTTCCACTGTTTGTGTTCTCATAGATTTCTTTAAGACATTTATTCATTTCCCCTTTAAGGACCTTTATCATATCCATATAGGCTATTTGAAGGTCTTTTTTTTGTGCTATATCACAGTGCTCAGGGCCTGCTGCAGTGGGGTTGCTGGGCTCTGGTGGAAACATGTTGTTCTGGCTGTTACTGCTTTTTTATGCTGATATCTAGGCAACTGAGTTTGGGAAGATTGCAATTCTAGGTTCCAATATCTGGTGTTGTCTTTGTTGGCTGTGTGTTTTTCCCCTTGGTTTCTGGTACCCTCTCTGGTTTTAGGAGAATATGGTGGCTGTGTGTTGCCTGGTAGGAAGTTCTGGGATCCTGTTAGGTGGGGTGTAGGGGTTCCAGATAAACTGTGTGTGTAGGCATTTGGAGCTAACACAGAGGAGTGGGGTTGGGCTCAGAGGAGGTGGAGTTGAGGGATTCCACAGGAGGGAGTAAAGAAGGATATTCCACCAGAACCTGCTTAATACCCCGGGGATAGGGGCAGATAATGTGAAGAGGCCACAGCAGAATTTCTACTACAGAGCTGGGCATAAGCATGGGGCAATGGTCTTGGAGGAATAGAGGGAGAGTTTAAGATCTGCACTTTGCCTACCTGCTGGGCAGACAGGATTGGCCTCTGGGTTCTCAGGAGGTGCCTACTGGAGTTGCAGGTTGTGAGCTGGGATAAAGCAAGGAGTTTGGTGAGAGAAGTTAAGAGGCAAATATTCATGAGATCCATTGGATATGAGTGTGTGTGTGTGTGGCGGGGGGGGGGGGTTCTGCAGCAGGTGTTCTACTGTAGATAAGCCTGAGAGATTGGATTTGGAGGAGCTGAGGGAGAAGTAAAGATCAGCACCTCTTTTCCTAGCCTGATCCAGTGGTTACATTTTATGGTGCTATTATTACCACAATTTTTAATTTTTAATGAGAATGTGTGATTACTTCAATCTGAAAACAACTTCATTTTTAAAATATCGAATGTTTTCCACCTGTTCATAACTCACACTCACTAATTCTTACTGCTCTTATAATTACTATCTCCCAGATATATTTCTTCCTTGCATTGTACATATTAAGCCTCAAAAATGTTTCCACTAATTGTCTAAATGTTTTACATTATTCTTAACTTATACAGTCAAGCTGTTTTAAATTGTACAGCATTTACCTACATTCAATCAGTGAGATAAAATGCCCCCATTTGTGTTCCCTAGAGAGTGAACTAATAGTGTGATGGAAAGAAATTGAAAATCATAAGTGTGAATGAACCTTTTAAAAGAGATGTTGTCTTTGCTGATAATCAAGGAGTCACTAAAACTGAGATGATATTAATAGGTTTCCAGTGCTTTTCTGGAAAGTTCCAGAGGAACCGAATGCCGTAGTGTAGTCACTGGATGATCTGAAGAACAATGTATGACTTACGTGGTGAGGTTTGAGGAAGATTTTACAAATTACATTTTCTCCTTGCTGAAAGTTGTATGGAATCAACCAACGTTCACAAAGTATACTTTTATGCAAAATATTGTTTTATCCATCAAGCATATTTTATTTTAAATAATTTTCACCATAATATATTCATATGTAAGTAATCATGATATATTATCATGATATTATGAATCTCAAAGTATCATGTGTTAACAAATATTTCTTCATAATAAAATGACAAGAATGATACTCATTTATACTGAGTTCTGTTGGAATCTCAAATAAGGGCAGAGGGGAAGGGGACCATAGCGAAAGGTCTAGAATGTGGAAATATTTTTTTAAAAAATTCACGGGAGATGGTTTGGTAAAGCTAAAACATAGAACCCTAGAGGGAAAAAGTGTGGTACAGTGGAGCGGGGAGCAGCGAGGTCTATATAGTGAATAGATTAGGGGCTGGGCTACAGAAAGGATATGAAAACAGCAGAGGTACAGAAAGTCTCTTCCTGAATGACCAGTTGTGGAATACATTTCATGATGACTTAACCTGCAACTTCTTATCATGAGGGGCATGGAATCCACCTCCAATATTCTGCAAGAGCAACAAGTATTCTTAAACTCTGAGCCATCTTTCCAGTCCTAATACCTAGTTTAATGCTTAGAGAAAAGATATTATGGATATACATTATTGTAGTTATAATTTTATATTATGAGAAGATGTGTGAGCTTATGTATGCATTTTGAATCACATATTTGGAAAAGTACCAATTATCTCCAAATGGCAGGCTCAAGGCTTGTGATCCTCATTCTTAGAGAAATGGAGAAATAGAGAAATCTGAATGAAAACAGGGCAAGGACAAACTCAGATCTGTGTTTCCAAACTGTCACTCTTAGGATCACTGTGTGAAGCACAATGCAGTGAGTAAAGGGAGTCCACCCAGGGGTCCCAAACATGACTTCAGAAAACAAGTGACAGCAGAGAAACAGAGAGAGATTTTACCAAAGTAGACCAAGATGCCGTCCACAGTGTCTCCTCACCTTAGGACGGACACTGCCCCTGAGCAGACAACACTGTACTCTGCCAAACAAACTTCATGTCCCCCTAGGTAGAGCTGAGCATTTAAACCTGCACTCCATGATGACAACTCCCATTTCTGTATAAAATGGCTATTGGACCACACCTCAATATGTCTGCTTGAAGATTCAGTTACTAATATCTGTTCTGTTGGTAGGAGGCTTAAATGTGATGCATTGTTTGAAAGTGCAGGGGGAAGCCATGAACAGTTAATTGTGCTCATGAAATGGCCAACTACACAATCCCAAATGGATATTCGTCTTTCAATATTTATCCATCAAGCACTGCCTGTGTGCTTGGCAGCAATGCTGGATATCATGGAATAGACAGGAAGAATTTATGGATCCAGTGTGTTGAAATGTGAACAGATACTTAATTAATTGCAAATAAAATTAAGAGAACACTGAAAATAATAAGGTGGACCCAGACCTTACCCTCCAAATATAGATCATACTTTGCTTTAAATCTGTGAAAACTCTGCTGAGTTAACCTTGAAATGCAATTCATCTTCTCTTGATTTGTTGTTTAGAAGTGTTGATTGCCCCTGGGAGAGGATTAGCACCTCCTGTGAATTTGGGATGCTTCTGCTGTAGATTTGCTGGCAGTTGGGGACCCACCTGATTACTGCATCTGCCCAATGTCATGGTTGGACTTTCACTGTTTTGTTTCATCATAATCCAATTAGGTAACAAGAACTTTAGAAGTGCACAGATAACAGAGGTTCCTAAGTTTTGATTCTCTTTTATGTTTCTTCCTGTAATGGAAGATTCTGCTCATAAGGAAAAAGAAAGAAAACATTTTGTTCATGATCAATTCATTTTAATCTCATCTACATTGTTTCTGGTGCTTTTCTCACTCCGCCAGAGCCTTCCTGGTCCAGGCCAGGTTGTTATTGAGAGCGCATTCACCTAACTGTTATGCCCAGATTGTGACCCCCCAAAGAGACCACTGAAGACCTTGGATGTCCAGAATGCAACAGCAAGGTTTATTCTGCAGATACAAGTCTAGACAGGGACTCATTCCTACACCCAATACAGTGAGGCAGGGAGGAGCCCCTCTTTCTTGGGGAAGTTAGTTTTTATAGGCAAAACCCATAAAATTTCTTAGAGGGGAGGGGGTTAGTACGGGTCCATCCTTGATTGGTCCAGTTTTTCCCGGGCCTGGACTTTATCTTATTTTATCTTATCTGTTTGCCCTGTCAGGAGTTTTACAACTCATCTCTGGGGTCTGGTCATGTTATCTCTGGAGAGGGCCATCTCGTGGCTAATTGGTTACCATCAGACATCCTGACTCTGTTCTTTTGTTCCTGGGGCTGGCACCATCATTTCTGGGGACTTGAAACTGGCCTGGGTCTATCTATATTGAGATATCTTTGTCTAAGGCCCCCTTTTTGAGACAATAGAGTGAGGGTCTTGTTGTGCCTAGATCACAGTCCCCAAAGCCACCACTGAAAACTTTAGGTACAGAATGCAAAAGTAAGGTGTTTTCTAAGTTTACAAGCCTCCAGGGAGGCTCTTCTAAATCTCTCACTCACAGCAGGGAGGTTGGAAGGAGCACTCCCCTTTCTTTGTGAGGCTAGTTCTTAAAGGCACAGACCATATAATTTATTTTAACCTGCCTCCCTTTTTAGTCTTTTGGTCGAATATCCTGACTGCGTTTTTCAAAGTCCCTGTAGCAGATACAGCCACCTGGGGAAAAGGGGTCTAAGTTCTTATCTACACTTAGGAATCCTGGTTTAAGCTTTTCTTTGTCTGTAGGGGATAGAGTGGGGGGTTTTACTGAGGTATCACACTAACCTTTAAGAAAACACCATTTCTATTGTCCCTGAGCCCTTGTTCTACTCTTACATCCATTTCTAAAGAAGAAGCAAATGGAGTTTAGGGAAAAAAATTAAAACAAAATTTTACTTCTTCCTCTTAAAAAATACTGGACAAATTGTGAGCTTGGATTCTTACACACACTCAACTCTGCTTACACACATTTTACCTTAGAAGTTATTGAAAGCACAGTTTAATATGTATAGCAAAGATGTTATGGAGATATATTTTGCATTTATAATTTTCTGTGAAGAGAAGATATCAGAACTTATTTATGGATTTTTACTCACATATTTGCAAAAGTAAAAATAGTTTTAAAATATCTGTTCCTAACTTTCAAGAGGGAAAACAAAAATATGGATGATTTCTGAGAAGCAAATTGTGTCCAATCTAGAACAATGTATTTTGAAGAATATCAAATATCATGTAAACTTCTTGTATACAGGTAGCTGTTGCTGGAGTGTCTAAGTTCAATTGAGAATTCAAAAACACAGTATAAATGCAAATTTTTATAATATGAAAAGTTAGAAGTACTTTGCATATTTCTGAATTTCTACTAGAGGACACAGAAACAGGTATGTCCTACCAGGAGAGGTGAGGGACAGGCACAAGAATGGAAAGGCACAAGAATACAGGAGTAAGTATACCAAGTGACTCCATGAAATCCAAAAATATTGGATTTTAGTTTTGTAAAAGAGACCAAAAGCCCGAACAGTGGATGCTTGGCAACATGGTAGAGAAGAGGGAGCTCCCCTCCATGGTGCATTAAGTAATAGAGGAAGGGAAAGCAAAATTTTCTCACTGGTCACTTTGCTGAATAAGTTTTTTTCTGTTTCCTCCCTCTAATCATGCAGTTTTTAAAAATTTCTAGCTCCTTATATGATTTTTTTTTCTGCAGTAATGTGATATATTGACTAGAAGAAGAGATGTAGAGAATCAACTTCAGCAGTTGTTACAGTTGCCAAGTTTGACTTCTAGGCAGGCAATGATGGTGATAGAGCACTGGATAGTAGCCAAGGAGCTGAAGCAAATAGATAAGTGGGTTTAGAAGATTGTGCATTATATTCTCCAATAATACACTAAAAAATCAGCCCAGGCCAGGTGGTGGTGGCACACACCTTTAATCCTAGCACTAGGGAGGCAGAGTCAGGAGGATCTCTATGAGTTTGAGGCCAGCCTGGTCTACAGAGCAAGATCTAGGACAGGCACACAGAGGAACCCTGTCTCAAAAAAAACTAGAAAAAAAAAATCAGCTCAGTGGGTAAATTCACTTGTCACAAATTCAGTTCTTCCTAGCACCCACAAGAAGAAAGGAGAGGAGAGAATCAACTCTACACCATGATGTGTATGTGTGTGTAGTATATAAACACATAAAATAAGTAAATAAATGTGATAAAGTGTTTTATAAAATACAATCCAAGTAAATGAATACCTGCCTGGGCCTCAGAGAAAGAAAAGGGATAACCAGAGAGATTACTCCTAGCATTCTGACATGAACAACTCATTTAAAATTATTTTTTAATAATAAAAGTTTATTTATTTCATGTGTATGTATGTGTGCCTGAGTATATGTGTGTACAGAAGCCTGAGGAGGTCAGAAGAAGGTGTTAGATGGCCTGGAACTGGACTTATATGGGTGATTGTAAATCTCTCTGTGTGTGCTGGAAACTGGGTCTTCTGCAAGAGTAGTAAGTACTCTAACTGCTGATCCATCTCTTCATCCTTCAACAGTAGTCTTAGTGACTAAAATCAACAGTCTGGTGGATGGGTACATTCAATGAGATATTCTTCATCAACTTAGAGTGCATATAAGACATGTGAATGGAAAACTTGAGTAAAACAGTATGCATATGTGGATCTTAAGTTGGAGAAAAATGTCTGTATGATTGATTGTGACTGGGCTGGAGAGGTAGCTCATTGGGTAAGAATGCTTGCTATGCAAGCAACAGGATCTGAGTTTTAATCTCCAATACCCACATAAAAGCTGAGCATAGCCTTACATTCCTATAACCCCAGCACTTAAGGAAAGACATCCATGGATCTCAGGAACTCACTAACCTGCCAGGATGGCTGAAATGATGAACACTTAGTTCAGTAAGAGATGCTCCCTCAAGGCAATAAGGTAGAGAGTAGTAGAAGAAGATATCTGATGATCTCCTATACCTCTGTATGAGTGTGCATGGCTGTGCAGACACACACACATGCACACCAAGTATTACAATCTATAGGATACAAACACATACACATATGCACCAACTATTACAGTTTACAGAGCATATAATAACAATATTCATTTTATTAAGATATATAAAAATAAAAGTATTTAGTACAGTATACAATATTATACAAAGATAACCTAAACAACGTGAAGTTAAAATAGTGAAATAAAGAGTTATGTTACTTCATAGAGAGTGAAGATATTAATGTTTAAAGATTTGCTCAAGTTGGTTCAGCTATTACTTAGAAGAACTAGAAGATGGAGGCTATATGAATTACAAAATTTCAATGTTTATTGATGGTTTCTTCCCAGAATTCATTTTAGGTTAATAAATATTCAATTATTATGAATATGAAGTTTACCTTAGTTAACATTATTTTAGACCTTTGGTTTATGTGTTAATTTTTAAATTTTCTAGTTCTTGTGAAAATATATTTTTAATATTAATCTTACAAATGCTGATTCAGTAGTTCATGCATGCTTCATGGGAGGCAGGAATAATTTATAGCCTCAGATAAATTATAGGTGTGAAATGTTCCACAAGTAGTAATTTTACCATATCATTTGAATATTTTCCAAAATGTCATTTTCATAGAATTTTAGAGTTGCCAAATCAATAGATACTAAAGGAAAAAATAATTTCATAGTGTCATTTAAATGATTTTTTAAAGCCCAGGCTGAACCAACCAGTAAATATTATGTATGGGCCGGGCGTTGGTGGCGCACGCCTTTAATCCCAGCACTTGGGAGGCAGAGCCAGGCGGATCTCTGTGAGTTCGAGGCCAGCCTGGGCTACCAAGTGAGCTCCAGGAAAGGCACAAAGCTACACAGAGAAACCCTGTCTCGAAAAAAAAAAAAAAAAAAAAAATATTATGTATGGTTGTGTCTTCAAATGCACAACACTATGCTTGTGATTACTGGCCACATGTCCCTCTGTTGCTGTGGTTCTGATCCACAGTCTACATACATGGTACAATTAGAGTACGTTTTATGTTTTTGGCTCACCTTTGAACTATCTTAGTTTAGAATATACTCCAATTGTAGCATACACGTAGACTTTGAATCAGAAACACAGCTCACTAAGGTGTTGGGTGGTAGCACAGCCCTTAAGAGTGTTTGCTGTTCTATCAATAGGACTTGAGCTCAGTTCCCAACATCCACACCAAGCAGCTCACAAAACACTTGAACTCTAGCTGTAGGGGTGCACCCTCTTCTGGCTTCTGTGAGCACTGCACACATGAGTTCACACATACATGTAAGTGAAAAATAAAATGAACAGTGCACCATGATGCTAGTCTACATGCCAACTATGATATTACTGGAAATTTAATGACACATGATGTGCTTGTTTTCCTTGATGTTTTAAAACATCACTACAGATTCAAGACTCACAGGAAAACAGTGTGTATTATCTTTCAACTATGGAGCTCAAGTGTCCAATATAGGCTTCAAAAGTTTTCTTAGTCTATGTGGGGGCTTCCCTATTAAAATAAAGCTGGGTATGTGACTCAGGTTATAGGAAGTTATCCTACAATGATTCTAGAGGCTAGGAAATACAAAATGAAGGTTCCAGTTAGTGCAGTAACTGGTGGAGGTTTTTGTTTGTGACTTGCCAGTTGGCATCTTCTTAGTTTATCATCACATGGTGAGGGGAAATAAAGGGAGAGAGGGAGATGGTATTTCTGGTATTCATGCCCCTCTTATAAGGATACTAACAGGGTTGGATTAGGGGACTATACTTACATCTGGAGCCAACTTTACCGTAGGCCCTAACTACACCTACAATCACATTTGGGGTTAGAGATTTGGGATGATTAATGACTATTGTCAACTTGACAGGATCTAGAATCACTAGGTAATAAACCTTCAGGTAGTACACTTGTAAGAATTGTCTACATCAGTGGTTCTCAACCTTCCTAATGCTGTGACCCTTAAATACAATTCCTCATGTTGTGGTGACCTTCAACTATAAAATTATTTCATTGCTACCTCACACTTTAATTTTGCTACTGTTGTGAGTTATAATGTAAATATTTGATATATGACCACAAAGGGGTTGCATGCAACCCACAAGGTGAGAACCACTGGGCTAGATGAAGTAAACTGAGGTTGGAAAGCTCATCCTAAACGTGGGCATTCCCTGGCCTAGATCCTGGACTACATACAAAGAAGATGGCTACCTGTGAACCAGCATGCATTGCTCTCTTCCTTAGCTGTGTCTACAATGTGACTGACTGACCAGCAGATTCAAGTTTCTGAAGCTATGCCTTCTCTGCCTTGATGAACTGCATCCTTTAACTGAGCAAAATGAGCCTTCTTTAGTCAATTGCTTTTGTCATGGTGTTTTTTGTCACAGCAGCAAGGAAAAGTAATTGAGACAAGACTCAACACACACATTTGAGAGGAAAACACTGTTATTCAGTCTACAAATCTGTCAAGTGTTTGCCGTGCCAGGGAGAGACCATTTCCTTTCCCTTTTCAGTTTCTAGATGGCTCAACTTCTGTACTGGTTACTTTTCTACTGCTGTGAAAAGACACCAACACCAAGGCAACATTTAGAAGGAAGGGTTTATTTGGGGCTTACAGTTCAAGAGGGATAGGTATCCATCACTGTCATGGTGGTGAGCATGGCAGCAGGCAGGCAGACATGGCGCTAGAGCAGTAGCTGAGAACTCATGATCAGATCCACAAGGATCCACAAACAGGAGGTTTAAAGAGCACACTGAGAATATCACCAGCCTTTGGAAACTTCAAAGCCTGTCCCTGGTGACACACGTCTTTCAATAAGATCTGACTTCCTAAACAGGTCCTCCGACTAGAAACCATGTATTCAAACATATGAGCCTAAGGGGGCCATCCTCATTCAAACCACCACAGTACTCTTGTTCCCTGGTTTTTGACACTTTTCTCTCCTGAAAGTTAATGCATTGATTTCTGAGGGATGCCATAACAATTCACCACAAAATAAGTGGCTTGAACTGGCACTTTTTTTCTTATAATTTCAGAGGCCTGAATCCTAAAATCGTGGTAAGAACAGGTTGTTTCCTTCTAAGGGCCTCGAGGGAGAATAAGATCGGCTCATGCCTGTCTAGCTTCTGGTCGTCTGTCAACATCTTTTGCCTTCCCTGTCTCATGTGTATATCTCTCTAATCCTCCACATTCCCAGGAAGTCACTATTGCATCTCAGCATGTGTGCTCTTTGTTTAAGGACACCAGTTATATCAGATTAGGTCTTGTGCTGGTTAGTTTTTGTCAATTGGACACAAACAAGAGTAACCCAGGAAGAAGGAATTTCACTTGAAGATTTGCCTCCATGAGATTGGCCTGTGAGCATACTTATAGTGCATTTTCTGGATTAATTGTTGTGGCTCAGGCTTTGTGGGCGGTGCCATCCCACCTGGTGGCCCTTGGCTGTATAAGAAAGCAGGCCAAGCAGCCTATGGAGAGAAAGCCAGTAAACATTTTTCCCCCATGGTTCTTCCTTTGTTCCTCTTTTGAGTTTCTATCTTGATTCACTCAGTGATGGAATGTAATCAAGACACATAGCCAAATAAATCCTTTCCTCCTCAAGTTCCTTCTGATTATGATGATTATCACAGCTACAAAATGCAGGTTGATAATGTAGGACCCATCCTAGTAGTCTCATTTTAACTTGTTACCTTTTTAAAGAACCATATTTGAGTTACTGAACTTCAGCCCTTTTGGAGAAACACACACACACACACACACACACACACACACACACACACTCAGAGAGAAAGAGAGAGAGAGAGAGAGAGAGAGAGATCCTTGCTGCTCTGAAACAAAAGAGATAGAGAATACAGCTCTTTATAGCTTTACTTTCAATAATGGCTTTTCCTGAAGTCAGGTGGCTATTTTGAATTCTGATTTTTTTCCCATAGCCAAACCATTCTTATTTTCACCAGATATTTAAATTTTGCTTTGTGTTTTTCCTGTGACTTTTATAGTTGATAATTATTTTTTTCTATTGTCTCACATTTCCTAAGATCTTGTACATTTAATTTGTAAATCCATTCTGGAATGCTAATTTCAGCTCCCTGGAGAAAGGATGAGTAGAGTATCCCATTTGCTGTACCTGTCAGAAAGGAGTAATTAACTAAGATAATTCTGGATATTTTATATTCTCAAGAATCACAGTTCATTACTCTAAAGGTTGGGATTTTCTTTGGAAGTGTGAAATAGAAGCAAGGAATAAAGCAGGAAAAGAGAAAAGGCCAGTATTTGAAATAATATAAATAAGAGAAAGACTGGGATAATGGTAGCAATATCCATAAATATCCAATAAAGAAATAAATTTTTGGAGGTTGAGACAGTAAGGAAGAATGCAAAACAGCAGGAAACTCAAAGTTGAAAGGAAATAGAGACAAGACTCTGCACAGAGGATTCAGAAAGGATGGAGATTGTGTGCTACATAGCAACATCTCTCTCCAGGTCAGACTGTGTGGGTAATGATTGTGCTGAAAGCATTCTTTGCCCTAGTGACTTAGCCCTGGAATCACGGCACAGTGTTACACCACTCACATGTTTGCAGTTAGACTGTTAAAACAAAGCTATGACACTGTCTGTTGTATGAGTCTGGCACACCCAATTATGTTCTGTACACAGCACTCGATGATGATAATAAATGGCTGTGTTGACAACTTATGCATTGACTACACTATGGTTTCTATGCTTATTTCAGTGTGTACTCCTCCTTATGAAAAAGTAAACTTCCCTGTAAAACAGCCTCAGGCGATTCCTTCAGGCTGCCTTCTAGAAACCATTGTTATCACGGGAAGTGACAGCTTCATGCACACTGCTGTCCCTGGAGACCTTCACTGGGACAGGTTGTGGAGGGGACAGTGAAACGCAGACTCCTGACAGGTCAGAAGGTGCTTTATTCCTGCCCTGTGTCTTACATCTTAACAAGAGTTTAAAATGTTAAGAAGGTTCTGATGGAAGTTTCATTCATCAGCATCATTGTCATTATTACCACCTCTGTCTATAGGATGGACTTACATAGGCATGTGTGTACCATGTGTAGTGGTCAGAGGATAACTATGGAGTCAGCTCTCTCCTATCAACTTTATGGGGCCTGCGAGGACTGAAAAGCCGTCAGTTTTCTATAGCACGTCTTTGACCCACAAACCATCTCATCAGTCCCCAAATATGCAGTTCCCCAAATATGCAGTTTTATTTTTGCTTAAAAAAAGATTATTTTATTTTTAAGTGTGTGTGTGTGTGTGTGTGTGTGTGTATGTGTGTGTGTGTGTGTGTGTGTGTGTGTGTGTGTGTGTGTGTGTGTACCTGATTACAAGCACCAGTGAAGGCCATTCCCTTGTAGCTGAAGTCAGTTTTGACTTGTCCAATGTGGGGGCTGAGAATGAACTCAGGTCCTCTGCTTCAAGAACAGTGCATGAGCACATACTCTCAGCCTAGACCCTTAAAAATGTTTTAAAAACAGAAGAGAGAAAATATTTATGTATAACTGCACAGAGTACTTATAAGTCCTAGATTACCAAAAATACACAAAATTTTTAAAGTGTAACTTTGTACACTGTCTTGGGATTTCTATTGTTGTGAATCATGACCATGGCAACTTATAAAGAAAAACATTTAATTGAGGCTAGCTTACAGTGTCAGAGGTTTAGTCCTTTATCATCATGGCAGGACATGGTGGCATACAAGCAGACATGGTTCTAGAGAAGGAGCTGAGCATACCACATCGTTATGTACAGACAGGGGAAGAAAAAACTGTGTCACACTTGCAAGACTTGAGCTTATAAGACCTCAAAGCCTGCCCCCAGAGTAACACACATTTTCCAAGGCCACACCTCCTAATAGTGCCACTCCCTATGGGCCAAGCACTCACATGTACGAGTCCATGGGGGCCATACCTATTCAAGCCACCACATTCCACTTCCTGGTCCCCATAGGCTTATAGCCATAACAAAATGCAGAAACTGTGAATTCAGTGTAGCTTCAAAAGTCCCAGAGTCTATAACAGTCTCACCCATGTTTAAAAGTCTCTTTTGAGATTTTTAAGAAGTTCAGAGTCTATTCTGAGATTCATGCAATCTCTTAACTATAATCCCCACTAAAATCAAAATAAAAAAGCAGATTACATACGTCCAACATAAAGTAACAGAGGATATACATTACCTTTATACAAGGTAGGGAAGGGAGCATAGTGAGGAAATACTGGACCAAAACAAAACTGAAAACCAGCACGACAAACTCCAAACTCTGTATCTCCATGTTTGATGTCAAAGTTCTCTTCAGATCTCCAACTCCTTTCAGACTGAGACACATTCCTCTCTCTTGAGTTGGTTCCATTCCCTGTTAGTAACTTTCCTCAGCAGATATCCCACAACTCTGGCATCTTCAGCCTCTTGAGGTCTCAAAGGCAATCCAGGCTTCACCTTCACAGCTTCACACAATGGACTCTTTGAGCCTCAATGCAGTGACAACCCCTATTACATGCCTGGTCTCAGCATCTTTCTTTATTTGTGGAAGAAGATTCCATAATCCCTTTTCTCTGTTTTTGATTCTAAAGCCAGAACCACATGGCTGAAGCTGCCAATTTCTGCTCCTTGCTGGAGCTGGAACAAGGCCCCCTCATTCAATTACATCTTCACTAGCTTTCTGTTTTCCATTGTTTCCTTCACTGCCTAAGTTTGGATGTCCTGGAACTTTCTCTGTAGACCAGAGTGTCTTTGAACTTGGAGATCATTATATCCCTATCTCATGAGTGCTGGGTTTAAAGATGTGTACCACCATACTTGCACCTAATCTGTTCCTTAATTCCTTTCACAAGTTGAAGCTTAGCTGGGTGGGATCTTGTCCTCATGTCTCCACTCCCTTTATTATATTTAACACAAGGCTTTTCTTTAATTTGTTTATCTCTTTGAACACAGGATTTAGCTCTGTTCCACTTCTTGGTGCTTCTTATCTCCTCAAATTGTACATTTTGTGTTTTTTTCTTGCACAGCTTGCTCCTTATCATTATAGATCTTCATAAGAGTGAACACTAGTAACCATACAACAGAGTCAATACTAAACTGTCTTGAGATTTCCTCTGTCAAGGATATTAATCCAAAACTCTTCATTTTAGCCTAAAGCAAGTTTTCTTTGCCAAAACATTACAAGAACAATCTCTGGGCCACATACTGATATTCTTCTCCTCTGAAACTTCTTGAGGCATGCACACACAGTTCAAATCATACTCAACACAACTGTCTTTCATGTTCCTACTAGGATGGCTCACTAAGAAGCACTTAAAGAATTCAACTGCTTTTCTAATCCATATGCCTTCAAAACCAAACAGCCAGGCCTATCACAGAAATACCCAAGTCCCTGATACCAGCTTCTATCTCAGTTAGGGTTTCTATTGCCACGAAGAGACATCATAACCATGGCAACTCTTATAAAGGAAAACATTTGTTGGAGTGGCTTACATTTTCAGAAGTTTAGTCTATTATCACCATGGTGGGACATGGAAGTGTGCAGGCAGACATGGTGCTGGAGAAGGAGCTAAGAGTTCTATATCTTGATCTATAGGGAGCAGAAGGGAAAACTGTGTCACACTGGCAAGACTTGAGCTTATAAGACTTCACAGCATGCCCCCAGAGTGCCACACGTCCTCCAACAAGGCCACATCTACCCCAGCAAGGCCACACCTCCTAAGAGCGCCACTCCTTATGGGCCAAGCAATCACACATATGAGTCTATAGGGGCCATAACTATTGAAAACACCACACACACAGAAGTTATGGTAAACTAAAGTTAAAGTTGCTTGTTATAAGCGACTTGTAAACCCAATTTAATATAGACTAAGCACACAACATTTATAAAGCCTGTCTCAGTTTATGGAGATATCCTAGTCATTCGTATTGTTTGGTTGATTTTCAATTACTAGGATAAAACATCATGACCAAAGCAACTTAAAAATTTAATTGAGCTTATGGCTTCAGAGTGTCAGAATCCATGATGTTGGGCCAAAGGCATGGCTACAGGAACAGAGAGGAGCTCACAGATCCACCAGCAGGAGGCAGAGAGCATACTGGGAATAGAGTAAGTCTTTTGAAACCTCAAAACCTGCCCCCAGTGACACACTTCCTCCTACAAGACCACACCTCCTAATCCTTCTAAAAATTTCACCAACTGGGGAACAATATTCAAGCATATGAGCCTATGGGGACTTTTCTCACTCAAACCACAGCATGTATTGACTTCCCCCTCAGTTATGGATTCACAAGAATAACTTCTATTCTGTAAGCTCCCTTCAGGTAACTACTGCCCATTAGCATACAAGTTTTTATAGGGGATTTTTTAAAACCATATATGTCCAATATGGTTTCTAGGACCATGCAAAGGTACTCTGTAAAGTTTGTGCAGTCACAAAATCTCCTGACAATGTGCTTCTTGAAGTATGTCCCTGTCTCAGAATGCATCTCCATCATTTAAGCCATACAAGGGAATTTTAAGCATAAAAATAAAAGGAGGCAGAAGAACATTGAAACGCTGAGTAAGAACAGAAGACAGGAAAGTAGAACCTGGAAGCTAAGATATATTTTATTATTCTATAGAGTACATTTTTTTCTATCATAGAGGAAAGAAAAAAGAGACTCTATGATTAGACTATGATAAAAAGCAAGGAGTTGATGGCAGCCAGAGGGCCAGCAGCTTCTTGTGCCATTTGGAGGACACACACTGACTTTGATCATTGACTGGAATTCATTATTGTTAATACAAATCCAGGCATGATGGATCTCCAGGTGCTCTACAGTGGCCCTGGGTTCATAAATCACCCATAGACTTTGCACCTAAGGGTTTTATAAATGATTCTCCAGGAACAGCAATCACAGACAATGGGAGAAGGAAAGTGAGTTTACATCTGCAGCCATTTTCTGCAAAGTTGTGATCCCGCAGCCTCAGGTCTGTCCCCCAAGAGAAGCCGCCTGTAAATGGCCAAATTTGCAAGGTTACTGAGGTGGTAAGTGACTTTGAAAGGTTACGCTGTGTCATTTTCTGAGAATGTCGAGGGAATTAATAAAAAGTATTTCAGCCTGTGCAAAGATTGATTGACACATGTTTTTAGGAGTTGGACCAAAGTGTGTGTGTGTGTGTGTGTGTGTGTGTGTGTGTGTGTGTGTGTGTGTGTGTTCACTCTGCTAATGTGAATATTTAATGAAATACCCCAGTGGCTAACAACTGAATTTGGTAACCCTTCTTGTAAACTCTGACTCCAGAGAGAGATGCTCAATGTGAATGAATTTACAATTGAGTGCTGATGAATATTTCAGAATCTCTTCTTTTTCTTAGACAAAATGGGAAGAGAGAGAGGTGGCGGAAGCCTGTGGCCTGTGTATCGTTCTGTGTGCGCCTGAATAGTGTTAAGATAGCAACCAGATCCAGGTTAATTTTTAATTAATTTTGATTTGCTTACATTTGAAAACAAATTCACAGGTTGCAAGCTTTATGAATTTCTGAATTTCTTTCCTTGAAAAAACCTCTCTATTAAAATTTATAAGTCAAGTAATACTTCATTTTCCATCATTCAGATACACAAGTTGGTTGGTGTAAGATAAAAACAAATGAGAAAGTGCTGTTCCAAGCACTTCAGGATGATGCACCATAAAATTGTTTTGGTTAAGAGTAAGAATATATAAAAATAGTGATGAGTGGGCAGTCTAATGAAATGAACAAGGTTGTGTTAGTGTTATACAAGTTTGTGCTCAGTGTCAGTGTAGGTGTGATGATTAGTGGGAGTTGAATGAATATTTAGTTTTCTTCAAGATGAATAAAAATATAAATCGAAGGAATTTAAAGCATTTTGACACTAGGTACCATATTCATAACCATAAGTCAAAGCATTGAATTTTCTGGATCAAAGCCAACATAAAAATGAATTGTGAAATATATCTCTGATGTTGCTTCAGAAAGTTTTCTTTAAATGCTGATCTACCGAGAAGGAGGTGCTGGGTGGCAAAATGAGAACAGAAATTTTGACCACCAGAGACAGAATGGTGTGGGGGAGAGAATGAGGAAGATGGGTGGCAGGAGTTACAAATAGTCATTTACAATTTTTGTGTGGTGAGAAGTCAAGAGGAGAGAAATAATGAAAACCTCAGTCACCTGCTTGACTTAACTTAGATTATTTAGAATAATTACTTTTAATATATTGGTAATTAGATTACAAACCACTTTGGAATAAGTACTAATGGGAATATGGAGTTTTCTCCATTTCTTTCCGTAATGAAATGTTTTGCCCACCATAAAAATGATCTGTAGAAGTACTGCCTTTATATCTCTTTCCCTTTGTCTTCTTCCCTTCACACACTTTTCTCTCTCCCCATCCATCTCCATTCCTCTCCTCCCCTTTAAGTCCCTCTCCTCTTCCTCCTCCTCTCCCTTGACCCTCCTCTCTCCAGCTTCTACTTCTCACCCCTCCTTCCTTCTACAGTCTCTAAGTTACTCATGTTGGTAATTTTGTTTAACATTTTGTGTGGTACAATTAATGTCCCTGATGAACCAGTATTAAAATATATTACTATAAACTATCAGCCCCAGCTTAAAGTAGAGTTTGCTGTATTGTGTTGTTTTTAGTTATTTTGGAGAATTAAAAAGTAAAACAGCAATGCATTATAACCCTAAGGGTGCAATAGTAGTACATGTATCTTAGTGGTAACCAGCAGCTCTCTAATTGTACTTGAGGTCCCCATCAACAAGAGGGAACTCTTGTCTGGTGCTGGAAACCTGGCCAACTCTTCAGGACTAGTGAAGCCATGGATCTTGGAGGAGAACCTACAACCACCACTTTACTAAACCAGCATGATCCCTACCTACATTCTAAATATTTATCATTATACCCACAGGTAAGTGTAGTTCTCATTCCCTGTCAGGGTAACTGCTTTTTGTGATAGAGACCATTACAGAAAACCACAACAGACCAAAATTGAGAGTTGTGAATGCAAGTCCCAACTAATATATTTAGAGCAAACTCCTGCATCTAAGGGTCAGGGATCATTGCAGGAGGGAGTGGGCAGAAAGATCACAAGAAACAGAGGAATAGGAAGTTTTCCATGAGATTGTGTCTCCTAGAAGTATCAGAAGCTACTCTCATGATCTCACCAAAATGGCTGCCTAACCACTCTCTGAATAAGGATGACCCCAATAGACATATTAACATGGGGGAATGGGGTGAGCTCAGAAGGTCTCTGCTGTGGGATGTCCTTCTGTGCGCTGTGAATATGTTTTGTTCTCATTGGTTGATAAAGCTGTTTGGCCAATGGCAAGGCAGAATAAGGTTAGGCAGCATAGGCAAACCGAAGATGGAGATGAAGGAGGGCTGAGTTGGGACAGACGCTGCAAGCCACCCAAGGAGTAAGATACAAAAGAACTGGTAAGCCGCAAGCACATGGTGATACATTAAAATAATAGAAATTGGTTAATTTAAATGTAAGAGTTGGCTAGTAATAAGCCTGAGCATCGGCCAAGCATTTATAATTAATATAAGCCTCTGAGTGGTAATTTGGACAACGACTGTTGGGTATAATCAGGAGTAAGGGACAGAAAGTTCTGCCTCCATTTACAGGCCTCAACCCTAGAGAAAGAACTATTGGTAACAACGGCATGCCAACAGTCAGAGAAAGTCTTTGTCAGGGAAGATCCCCAAATTATTTGGTTCTTCAATACCAAGTGGTCAGCCCAGCCCTGAAATCAAACTTATGAAGACTGAGCAAGTTATATATATATATATATATATATATATATATATATATATATATATATATATATATATATATATTCCCTCCCCATATATATGTGTGTATATATATATGAAAGGTCATACATTTGAACAAGAGTAAGTGGAGGGATATATGGAAGGGGTGGGAGGGAAGAGAAAGTAGGAGATGATATAATTGTATTATAATTACAAAAATATAAAAATTGATAATATAAATTGATGCTTACTGTTGAGAACAAACTTAAGGTTCTAAAATATCAAACGGAATCATACATACCAAAAAGAGAAATTGTGTCATCCAGCTTCTGCTGAATTTTTTCACTGTGTGTGTCAGTTTTCTCAGTCACTGATTTATTTCATCTTGACTATAAATTGCAAATAATAAATAACAGGTCAATATAGTTCTTTGATCATTGTACTAGGTAGAACATGTTGTTCTCTTTTAATATAATATCTTTTCATTTAACCATTTTTGGGGGTATGTGCATTTTGCCTGCATGTATGTCTGTGCATCACATGCTTGCAGTGGCCATGGAGACCAGAAGGGGCATCAGATCCCCTGGGACTGGATGATTGTGAGCTGCCATGTGGGTGCTGAGAACTGAATTCTGGTCCTTTGGAAGAGCAGCCAGTGTTCTTGGTGGCTGATACATCTCTCAAGCTCCTGATATATTTTTAATTAAAAAAGAATTGTATTCTTCCCTAATTCCCTTTCTTTCCTCCAAACTTTCC